>NC_056741.1:1250876166-1251053666 GCF_019279795.1 Protopterus annectens | reverse complement strand
TATTGGCTTACAGATATTTTTGAACTGAAATGTTTTTTTTTTTTTACAGTGGAATGTATTGTTTTCTGATTAAGTCTAATGAGTAAAGCGGAAAATAAATTGTTTATCCTAAAATTTGTGCCTCTTGTTCTCCCTATAAGTTCTGGTTCTTGTGGCTTGTTGTGATCTAGAACTTTCAGTCTGTTTTGTGGATCTGTATAGAAACGACAGTACAAGGCTGAAGTAAACCCTGGTCAAACTGCAAAAACAAGCCCAAGCCCTCCTGGTCAAACTGCAAAAACAAACCACATTGGTGGACCCCTGGTATTAATGGGTTGTACAACAGAAAAATAGAAAATCCCGTCGAAGTAAAAGGGAATGTACACAACAGAGCAAAAGTCCTTCATTAGTCTAAACAAGTGAGTCATGGAACTGGTTAAGTCCCTAAAAGTAGACTTTGAGGTAAAAGTAGTCTCAGAGCTAAGGATAACCATAAGGCACTTTTCACTTATATCCACAGTCTTAAGGGCAGCACCCAACAATGTGAAGAATTAGTTGTAGATGTCATCACCTGTACTCAGCTGGAAGATGTAGCAAATTTTCTGTCTTGACTAATTCATCTCGTATTTTACCTCCCCATCACCCCCCCCAGTTCTCCACACAAGAAGTACCTTGTACCACTCCACTGCCAGTGATTACCGAAGAACAGGTGCTACTGTGCTCTCTAGAGCTAAAAACATGGCTTAAATGGAGCGTGATGATATACCAGGTTGCCTCTTAAACAACTTAAATTAGGACTTGTCAGGCCCATTAGACTCTCTGGACTGGCTTTGTGCTGATAGAGTGGAGGGCAGCATTAGTCATCCTTCTGCGTAAAGGGGGACCATCTACTAACCTGAGAAATTACAGATGCATAATTTTGATTACTCTTTCCTTGGCTTTGCATACAAGACTAATCATGGACCTGATAAATGGTATAGGAAACCTTCAGACACTGGACTGTACCCAGTTCAGCTTTAAGGGCAGGTCATGCCTACTGAATTTGGTGATTTCTTTCAGAAAGTCACTAAGGTCGTGGATGAAGGTAAAACAGTACATAACTGCCTACCTCGACCTGGCTAAGGCTTTGACACAGTTGCCCACTCTGGTATTAAAACTCAAAAAACTGAGCATAAATTCCTGAGTCACCAGATGGATAGCCATTTGGCACATGGAAAGGTCATGTGTGGTTAAAGTGCATAAATCCAGATCCACCAAGAGTCCAGTTAATGGTGTGCTACAGGGCTCAGTTCTGGACACTCCTGTTGAGAATGTACTATTCTGAACTCAAGACTAATATGGAAAGCCTCTGAATGACAGTTTGCAGACAACTGTAAGCTGGGGGCAGTCACTGTATCCCCCAACAATGTAGTTATTCTTCAGGAGGGTCTAGATCAGACAAATGATTGGTGCCAGAATCATGGCCTAAAACTAAATGTGAAAAAATGTACCATCATACCCTTTAAGAAGTTAGATACCCCTGCAAATTACATCATCAGTAGCATACCCCTAAGAGTTGACTCAGAGGTGAGAGATTTAGGTACACAGGTAAGTAGTAGCCTTAACTTTCACCACCATGTATTCATAGTGTTGAGGAAGTCCTCCTTTGTAGCGCACTTATAAGGTATGGCGTGCAGATCCACGGAAATTTTTAGTCCAGCTGTACTCAGCCGTCATTAGACCAGTAATCAAGTGTAATGCGCCATTTGACATGTACATGACTAGCACTTACAGGAGCTGGAGTGACCTCATAGGTTTCTTACAAAGGAAATAGTTTAAATGACATGTTCTTTGCAGATAAACTAAAAGCCCCATCCCTTTACTCTGTCTCCTACTTGACTATTAAGGGGTGACCTATGCCTGACCTACAACGCACTCACGAATCCAGCCCTGGTGGACCTGCTACCCATCCGCAAGTCAAACAGCATGAGGGTCACCCAGTCTGAGGAATTAAACTTCGTTAGTGATTCAAGCAAAACATGCTTGAGAGGTGGATGTGTCTCGGATATTGCACCTTCTTTGGAACAGGCTTCCTGTTCGCATTAAGCAGAGCCCTTCTCTGGACCTCTTGAAACACAGTTTGGATCAGTGGCTGGCAGTCTGTAAGATACTTAAAGCTTAGGCACAATTCCATGCCATCTTCTTGCTCTTTCCTCTAGGGACCGTTTATTGGGTAAAATCTGGTTATATTGGGTAGACTTAGGGGCTCTTAAGCTATTAGCCTAGTAATCTCCTACGAACCTATTTACTGAGGAAATGCAGTAGACACTAATGGAGGAAAGAAAGCCTACTCCTAGAAAATCCTATATTAGCAAATGGGAAAGGCTTTCTAGTCTGTGCCAACACATTACCAGCACCCATTCAGGGCTAGTTTTTCTGTTTCACAATATTTGTGTGAATTACTGTCTTATAGCCTTTTTTTACTCCTCTGTTTGTTTAAGGTTCATTTATTGACCACTTCAGCATGTCTGCCAGTGGCTCCTCTTCTTTCATTGCATTCTTGTATCAAAATGTTTTTGAAAGGAGTTTCTTAAGATGCCTCCATGGAAATACTGGTCCCTCATTGGGATCTTAATTTTGTGCTAAAGAAGCCAACACTTGCTATATTTGAACCAGCTAACCTTCAAGAAGGGTAAAACCGTTTTCCATGACAAGAATCTCAAGTTAACCAGAAGTCCGTAGCAATCAGTATCTGAGTTGCAAACTCTTATGGTGAGTCAACCCTATCTCATTTTCCACAGAGACCGGGTTTCTTTGAGAACTAATCTTCCTATTATGTCTGAAGTGATATCCGAGTTTACATAATGCCAGACTATCCATGTCCCCCATTTTCATTTCCTGAACCTAAAAATGAGTTGCAAGGTATGCAGTATCCTTTCCATGTCCACAGACATCTTTGGTACTATCTTAACAGAACTAAATCTTTCAGATCAAATATTAATTTTCTTGTGAAGGTAAGGGGAATGGCAACCTGTGTCAAAGCAGATGGTCTCCAAATTATTGTCTTTTGTTATACTCGCCACAACAAAATTATTCTAAGCAGGGTCAAGGTCCCACTTTGCCAGGGCCTCAGCTTCATCTGTGGCTTTTTAGAAAGCGTTAGATTGTAGAAATATTCTAGAATCAGCAACTTTATCCTCTGTGCGTACTTCTACATAGCATTACATGCTCGATTTATTTTCCAGGTCAAGATCAGATTTGCTATGATCTTTCTCCATGGGCTGCTGGAACCTCTCTCCATTTTCCAAAGGTATTAAGCTGGGGTAATCTACCCATATAGCTAATGCAGTGATCAGTATGATGTACATAGTACAGTTGTGTTAATAATAAATTTACCGTAACAGTAGATGTTCTAATAACTGTTGTACTAGCTCCTCCCTCCTTCCACCCCCTTGTTTTCTGGTGTGATGTTTATGCCATGATGTGGACACTTATGTTTTGTTTTTCCTACCGTTGTCCTTTCAGGGCTTAGCCTCCTCTCTTGTTGGCATGAAAGGGCTGAAGAGATTTGTACTCTAATCCATCTTTTTAGTCAGCTGAACTCAAGCTGGCGGATATTTAGGGCACCTTCCATGCACCCAAATGCTTAGCCTATGGAGGATATAACCTGTAATGCTAAGGTACTGCGGTGATCATACGAGCATCTACTGTTATGTTTAACTTGCTTCCACAAGTGTACATTCCTCTGCTTTCCTTTAGAGTCATCTGCAGTGGAAATCAAAGATTGGGAAACCCTTTTTTGTTTGAAGGATTACTTTAAATAGCTGGGAAGAGAATCAGAAAAGAAAGAATTTATTTTGACGTGATGAGTCTGAATACCACTAAACCTGTGGCAATTCCTTCTATTTTTGGAGCTTTGGATACTTTCTTAACAGATTCCCAGCAACAGACTCTTAGCCTACAGCCCCTCCTAGAGCCTGACTTGCTGTACAGGATCCAATAATCCCTAAATTTCAGTGGCATATTTTCTGTGGTGTGTCTGGATCAAGTTAGAATCCGAATGTGATCCTGTTTCCGATGCCCTCACAAATTACAAAAGAAAAAAAGTGCTTTATAGGCTTGGGATAAGGAATACCCCACTGCCATCATAACCATCAAGGCAATTGGGTGTCAGACTAGAAAATCCAAGTTCCAGATAGGTTTTCTAAGTCAGCTAGAAGAAAAAAACTGGTGGGGGTATGTATGCTGACTTGGGAGTAGAACTTTTGAAAGTCAACTGGCTAGCTAGTCAGGTAGTTAAACAGCCTTTGAATTGTGGACATGATGCTGTGTATGCAGCATTCAGGCCAGCATCTACTGGCTTATTGATCAAATATGCCTGGCAGAGGCTACTGTCCTTTGCTGATAAAACACTGCTACTAAATTCCTTCCTGAATAAGAGGCCCCTCAATTTTCACAGAACACTTTATTGGTAGAAGTGGAAAAAATGGTGCAGCGTGTTAAACAACACGGACACACGCACACACTCACTCACTTTCTTGGGCTTTCGCGCACTCTCTCGCACTGTCTCCCTCTCTCGCGCACACACACACTTGGGCTTTCCAGAGATAGTTCTGTTTGTGTCATCACACAGGAGAGAGCAAGGAAGTATAGAATATGGATGTTTTCTTAACAGCTGGACAGACCTGTTTCACTCGGCTTTTTTTCCAATTCCTTTACTCCCCAGTGTGATCCAGAAATTGAGACATGACATACCAAAGATGCTGCTAGTAACTACCTTTTACATCAGGTAGCAGTTATTTTCCCTTCTAATTGAGATGTTCAAGAAAGTGTGTGTTAACAAGTGTGAAAGTTAACACCAGCTACAAATCTAATGTAATCATGCATTTCCACTGCTACAAAAATCTACAAGCAAATAACTCCTGCATAAACAAATCCACTTTTATACTTACAAGACGCCTATTTTCCAGTATCGAAGAAAAAAAAAGATAAAATTACTCTTGGACTAGAGTAATGACAGTGCAGTGACTTCTGCTGCTTGTGCTCTGGCCTGATGGCATACAAAAGGTACCTGTAAAACAAGAGAAAATGGAAAACTTCTCAAAAAGCAGGAAGAACGGATCAAATGGAACGCACACTTCCAAGACACGATTCTCACTGATTACATCTCCTGAAAAAGAAATTTCTACAAAAAGGCAAAGTTACCAAAATACAAGCTGAAACTCCAAAGCAACCACAGAAATCAAAAACTGAACAACCTTTCCTGATGGAAGAACTAAAAGTAGCCTTGCTCCCTCTGTAAACAGAAATACAGGCATTCTCCTCAAAATTAACTATTTTTGGTGACCATCTAGATAAAATCCTAACAAGACTGGATAAAAATGAGGGAAAAATCCTGAGTAATGAAATAAAAATAGATGAGATAGAGAAAGCCACCTCTGAGACCTCTATCAAAGAAATGCAACAAAAACTGTTTGATTTTGAAGCTAGAGCAAGACGCAATAATGTTCTAATTAGTCATCCCAGAAAAGTTTGAACATTCACAGCTATCCAGCATTGCAAAATAAATCTTTGACCTCCATCAAAAACAAGGATTTGTCCCAGTCAATCACAATAGAAAGAATACACCATGCTCTAAGAAAATCTCAATCCCTGGATGCTCCTAGACAAGTATATGTAAATATTCTGAATGCCTCCCATGCTCAATCAATCATCCTATCTGCAAAAAAGAAGAAATCTGTCATTTTTGAAAGGGATTAAGATCACTATTGCCCAGGACTTGCCTCTCCAAATCAAACAAGACAAACACTATCCCCTTTCTGCACCTTCCTACTGAACAGAAACATCAAATTACAGAGGAAATACCCAGTGACTCTCTGCTTTCAATGTCACAACACTAATTACATGGTAAAAAAAACAGTGCAGAATTAAAAACTGCTTTCCTGAAAGCTTTTAAGGAACATCCAGATAAACCTAATGCACTGAACCTGTTTGCAAAATGCATGTAAAGACAAAGAAACGAGCTGCCAGGGACACCAAATTCCGTTTTAACAAACGAATACGAGGTAAAAACTTCAAACTTTTTTTTTCCCTTTTTTCTCTTACCCAACTGTTCCTTTTTCCGTTTCGGCATTCCAAACCCGAGCCTAGGGACAGAGCCATGCTGCTGTAGTGACCTACGACCTCCCTGATGTATTTCCAGGTGAAATGCAGGAAAAGCAAGGTCACTGAGGGCAAAGTACCTTTGTACGGTGTCCGTTTAATGCCAAAATACTTCTGTGATGCTGTTTTTGGCAAATGGCATGGAAAATGAGGAATTTACTGTTAAACTTAAGGAATTGGTCTTCAGAAGAATCTAAACATAAGGAAACCTTCTTTAATGATGTTCGGAAGGTAAATACTATACAGCCAACTATGCAGCACAGAATTTAAAGCTTTTAGCTTTAAAATAGTGAAGTTTACAAGTTAGTAGACTGTAAGGGCAATGTAGGTTAATGGAAGTTGTAAATTAACTCATAAGGTAAAGGTTAGCCCTTGTTAACTGTGCCTGAAGAGATATGTTGACTGGAAGCTACTGGCATTTTGTTTAAGAAATACAAAATGCAAACAGGGGCTCTTATATGGCAATGTGTTTTGCATGTCTTTGCTCCTAAGTGATGCATACTTAGGAAAGGGGTCTGGCTATGTAAAGCAAATTCTACAGTTGAAAGTCTTTCATTGTTGTACTGAAAAGTTGTACGTTTTTACATTGCTGATCAAGTCTACCGAACAGGAGCTAGAATATACTGGCTGGCAGTGGAAGTTTTATATATTGCTGCCTTAAAGAATGTTAGTCTTACTGGAAAATGTATTTAAGTGAATAGACCTCCTAGCTTACAATTCAAAGTGGTTGATGACAAATGTCATGCATATTAATATCCTGTTTTTTAAAGGGAAAATTGCTTGACTGTCCCTGCCAGCTATAAGTAGTTAAATGCTAAAATTCTCTAAGAAAAGAAAATGTATGAATGTGTGTGTATAATATATATATATATATATATATATATATATATATATATATATATATATATATATATGTGTGTGTGTATATATATATATATATATATATATATATATGTATATGCGGAACGGGAAGATTTCCCGTTACTGCAATGTAGTGGGATCTCGGAGTTGGTATATTTAAGTAATATGGGGGGGGGGGTGCTTGCCCCCCTGCTAAACAGTTTTTTTTTTTTTTTTTTTTGTTACGTTGTTTACTTTACATGGTCGATGTTTCAAATATTCGATCGTATGGTCTCGGCCATATGAAAGTCTGACAGTTGAGCTGTCAGGTATGTAAAGTAGACCCATATATATATATATATATATATATATACACACATGCCCACACACGCACACACACACACATATATATATATATATATATATATATATATATATATATATATAATATTGCTAAACTGTATGCTTATCTACCTGCTGTAAAAGATAAATAGTGATCATTTACGAAACTGTGTCCTGGCTTAAATACTCGTTTTGGGTTATTGTAATTGGTGATTAGTAAATATGTAATCAAACACTACAGGGCAGGTGGCTGTGTACTGTTGGTTATATGATGGGACTTAGAATGACAGGAAATTTTTGTATTATAGTTGTAAATGTTGTACCTCTTTCAGATAGTAGTTTTTCGTGGGTAAGCAGGGGGGGTTGTTGCCTCACGTTTTATTTTTATTTTGGGCCATAAAAATAGCTTCAGGGCAACACAAAAATGCTATAAATATCTTCTACACACTTTTTTTTCATCTTTCTCTCTCAATACCAGTAATCTGTCAAAAATGTCTATTAGATGGTCTCAGTTGATTCATGGAAATGTCAAAGGTCTACAGAATAACATAAAAAGAAATCTGATCGTGCATTTGATATTTAAATCCAAGGCAGAGATAACCTTTATCCCAGAAACTCTGGTTCCAATTGGAACATAGAAAATGCAATTGTTCGAATCACTAAAGGTCTACCTTTAATCAAAAAATTACATTTTTGAATGCTCCAAAAATGTATTAAAAAAAAGGTAAAGTAAAGGGTGTAGGCAAGGGGCAAGCCTCCCTGCACCCCATGCTACTTAAATATACCAACTCCGGGATTGCGCTACAGTGTAGGAAAGGGAGACCTTCCTTTTCCTGAGCTTAACTCCATTTGTGCGATCTCGGAGTTGGTATATTTAAGTAGGGGTGTGTGGGGGGTGCAGGGGGGCTTGTCCCCCTGCTCACAGCCGTTACTTTTGTTTGTTTTATTTTTTTATTACATTTTCAAAGTTTTAGTACTTCGAATACCATATGGTTGACACCATATGATCGAAGTACTGAAACTTCGATAATGTAATATGTAACCAAGAAACTCGCATGAGAAAAGACCAATGGGAGAAAGACATGAAAAGGAAGTGGGTGAAACAAATAGCTTGCTGGAGGTTGCACTGCATCTAGAGGAGTAACTATAGTAGTTAAAAATTCTTTTAATGGTACTATATTAACAAGCGACTTCAGTCCCAATGGCAGATGGTGTTACTTAACTTGCAAACTCCCTATATACAACAAACCGTCCTAGTATTAATCAGACCAGTACTTGATAGAACAAATAAAGAAAACTGCTATATGACCACACTAATAGAATTAATGGAAGATTTTAACCTGTTTGACCCTTTTGAAAACTATAGAAATGATGCCTCAGTAAGTTCACATATTTTTCAGCCTACCACAAATCATGGTCCAGAATTGACATCTTCCTAATCTCAGATTTCTTTTCAAACAGTGAAGTAACTTATAACAGCAACTCAGAACCCTATCAGACTATGCAGAAATCAACATTACACTAAAAGAAAACCGGTCAATTTCACGGAACCAAAACTCAGCAAATTGGACCCTAAGCCCGAATCTATTAAAGAACACAGAAGTTCTTCAGGGAATCAAGGACATCCTTACTCAAACGTTTGGAGCCGTCGGAAATGCCATATGATATCCATTGGGATGCAACCAAAGCTACAGTCAGGGGTGTACTAATCCAAAAAGCATCTATATACAAAAAAAACAGAATGGAGAAAAAGTCTCAAAATAGAATCCAAACTAAAAAAGTGTAGAGCTAGAACTGCAAACTAAACACTCCACAGACATAGAAAAACAAATGGTTTCCTTACAGGAATAATTATGTGAAATTCAAACATACAACAATTTTCTTTTATTGAACTTAAACTGCTACACAAATACACTGAGTGGGCCCAAACTCCCTCAAAAGAATCCAATATTAACCCCCCTCTAGAGTAAAGCAAATTCATTGCAAAAGTAGAACTCTGTTTTCGGATAGTGATATTATCCAAGTATTTGAAGAGATTTACCAAAAACTGTACGGACCCCAAGAACAGGTAAATATGATGCTTTTTAATAAATTTACGGAAGAGCTACAATTCCCAGTACTGAATGATACTCTGATAAATAATCTTGAAATACCACTAACTGTTGATGAAATTTTAATTGCTGTAAATAAGCTGAAGCCAAGCAAAGCACCAGGTCCTGACTGGTATGTGGTGGAATTTTACAAATCCTTTAAGCAACAAATAGCAAAGATTTTGGTAAATATATAATTATATAATAAAGTTTGGTACCACTGATTTGTACATAAACAATTCTAAAACTATCCTCATTCCAAAACCCAACTCTGATGCCGTTAATCCAAATGATTGCAGACCATTTGCTGTTATCAGTTTAGATATAGTATTTTTATATCAGTTTTAGCTTACAGAATCAAAAAAGTACCATCCCATATCATATTGTCTGAGCAATTGGGCTTTATGAGCAATAGACAAGTTTGGGACAACACACTTACAACTGATGCACTAATAAGCCTTATAGCTAAAGATAAATTCCCCCGATGTGCGCTTTGTCTCATCCAAAGCATTCAATAGTGAACTTAGAATTTCTTAAGATTTTGAAGCATTTCACCTTTCCTGGTGAGTATATAGATATGGTGAAGGCCTTGTATAATAAAACTACCATGACACTCTATATAAACAAAAAGAAATCAAAACCTATCCAAATTGTTAATTGCGCAAGACGGGGGTGCCCGCTATCACCATATTTGTTCAGTATTTGTATTGAAACTCTTCTCTTAAAAATAAGTCAAACATTCCATCATTTCATGCACATCTCCAAAGTCATAATAAAATATACAGCTTTTGCTGATCTCAGCATCTACTTCGAACGTCCTATTTCAGATTTGAAAAAGATTCTAAATTCCATTGAGGAGTTCTCCACAGTATCTAATTACGCCATAAATCCAAATAAAGCAAACATATTCCCACTAAATCCCCTAGAACACAAGGCATTCTTCTTTCCAGAAACAAAAATTAAAGTTAACTACTCACTGAAATAATGTGGGCATTATGTTTGAGCACCCTCACTCTGAAGCGATTAAAAATCTCTATAAATCTTGAACAAACGTTGTGGAAAATTTAATAGATGGAAAAATCGAAACCTATCCCTGCTATCCAAAGCCACAGTTATAAAATGAACATTCTTCCCAGAATTCAAATCCAAAAAAACGAAGAAATGCTGGCAGTAACACAAAAAGAGGTTTAATCCAGAAATCCAACAATTCCTCCAGATAAAAAAACACAAGTACTTCGTGTTTTTTATGTGGAGGAATTGTTGGATTTCTGGATTAAACCTCTTTTTGTGTTACTGCCAGCGTTTCTTCGTTTTTTGGATTTGATTTCTTGGTTGAAAGCGTGCTGCTTTTTTCAAATTCTTCAGTCCAACGAATACCTGGTATAAGCTCTAAATAATCCAAATATACGCATAAACTGTTGTACGTTAAAAACAAATCACAAATTTAATATAGTAAAGCTTTCAGGTTAACACCCTTCAATAGTACATAAATTCAAATGCATTACAAAATCTCATAAATTGGGTAAAAGTTAAAACACATGATCCAGCCAGCCAAACAAAACAGTCCAATTAAATATTTTAGGGAAAATCTCTAAAATAAAACTTTTTCTAAAAATATATACAATCCACATATGAAGTCATATTTAATCAAATGCATGCTCAAATACACCCACACACACACACACACACACACACATATATATATATATATATATATATATATATATATATATATATATATATATATTTATATTTATTTATAGAACAGCTCATAAAATATGAAGTAGAATATAATATGAATTCATTAAATACAATCCCTTTGTTTATTGATCAGCACTGGCTTTAAGTTAACGGCTATATTCAACCCTGGTTCTACCTCTGCATCCAACCTAATAATCCATTCAAGTTCATTAAGCTCTAATGCATTATTAATATCACCTCCCCTCATACCTAACTTAACTTCATAAATTACTCTAAATTTGAAACTATGACCTTCATTCTCCATTATATGTTTACTTAATGCATTAGTTAGAGTGCCTTCTAATTTCAGATTTATGTTCTATAATGCGTTTTAGTTTTCTAGTTGTTTTCCCTACGTAGAATGCTATACATTTCGTACAGGTGGCCAAATATACTATACATGAAGTATTACAATTCGCTAAGCACTTGAAATCAAACTTTTGTTTGGTTATGGGATGCTCAAAAACATTTGTTGAATCCAGTATATCAACACAACATGTACAGTTAAAGCACTTCTGCGTAAATGTTTTATTTAAGCTCCTTACTTTATTTTCCTTAAAATCTTTATAACATAGTTTTTGCTTAAGGTTTTCTGAATTTCTAAAGGAAAAATTTGGTCTTGTGTCTAATATATTTCTAATCTCAGGCATGGCTAACAGAATTAACCAATTCTGTTGTATAATATTACAAATATCTTTAGTATAAGCATTGTTGGTAGTCACATACCTAATGACATCCTTTCCCCTCTCTGGTGTATTCCTCCCTGGTGTGAGGGGAGGTGATATTAATAATGCATTAGAGCTTAAGGAACTTGAATGGATTATTAGGTTAGATGCAGAGGTAGAACCAGGGTTGAATATAGCCGTTAGATCAAAAAACAAAGGGATTGTATTTAATGAATTCATATTATATTCTACTTCATATTTTATGAGTTGTTCTATAAGTAAATAAATAATATATATATATATATATATATATATATATATATATATATATATATATATATGTATATATATGTATATATATGTATTTGAGCATGCATTTGATTAAATATGACTTCATATGTGGATTGTATATATTTTTAGAAAAGGTTTTATTTTAGTTTTTCCCTAAAATATTTAATTGATGGACTGATTTCTTTGGCTGGCTGGATCATGTGTTTTAACTTTTACCCTATTTATGAGATTTTGTAATGCATTTGAATTTATGTACTGATGAAGGGTATTAATCCGAAAGCTTTACTATATTAAATTTGTGATTTGTTTTTAACGTACAACAGTTTATTCGTATATTTTTCAAATTCTTCCCAGAATATTATATCATTTCAGTGCTATTACCCAATGTATACCAAATATTTTTTTTCTCCAAATTGAAAACAACCCTAGGTAAGTTTATATGGCACCCTAAACGTACAAGAATCAGGTACTCCAGATTAATATTACCCAAAGAGAAAGGAGGACTAGGACTGCCTGACTATCAGGCATATTATGACGTCATCAATGCTAGTCGTATCATACAAATAAACTTTGAACCATCCAACTAAGTGTGGTACCCACTTTGGATTAAATTATATCACTAACACCTTAACTCTTCCAACCTAAACCCGAAAGCAGTACCCTTCCTAAACGCTGAGACAGGGTGTTTAAAATTCACCCTGTAATCATAAAGAAATGTTTATTTTTCCAGAAACTCATAACCTCCATCAGTCTAAAGGATTCTGGGTCAACCGATCCATCTCAATCCAAATATTAGACTAAATAACATTATGCTTAATTTAGACAAATACCCACTAATCAAAAAATGTGTTATTTGGGATTTTTATCAAATAAAAAACCTTCCGCTTGAAATGTATAAGGCAGAAACTTGCAGTTAGTAAAAGTTATAATAATTAAGCAAGTACTATATTTAAGTACAGCAAATGTTAAAATTGATTGCCAAGAAATGCACCTATACCAACAAATTAACTTACTACTAATATTAAGGATGAAAATGTTATCAAATACATATAAAGTAATAAAAATAAAATACCAAGACACAATTCTTCACTCCAATTATTGGGAGGGACAGAATAATAAGGTAACTCTCAAACAAAAATCTGCCGCATTTGACATAACCCTGAAGCTAACGCTTCAAAAAATTAATATACACCCAAATTATGATAAATAATGGTCATCACACACCCCTATTCCTGAGTAAAATCAATCCTAATATATCGCCTTTCTGTCCTGCAGGTCCAAACACTGTAGCCGACACCCTACATATATTTTCTGGAGCTGCAAAAATGTGTATTAACTATGGTGTTAAGAGCCAAGCTAGAAAAAAAGGGATGCACAATCCACCCTAACATGGGAAATAGCAATTTTAAATATGTTCCCAAGACCTTCACATATGACAGTAAACGCATCATAGTAACGCATTGTGCCATATTGAAATCATGCATTGCCCTAAACTGGCTAGATTTATAATTAATTCTAAGAAATTCTAGAATTTGGCTACAAATTATATTTTAGCAAACAAGTTAATTACAAAAAGTCAAAAGAAACTATCATTAATATTGGAAAACTTTTCTAGATTTTTTAAGATAGGCCTATCTCTAATATTCAAGGAACAAAGACTGAGACCATGCTAATCTGAGGATTGTATAACAGTAAATAAGCAGAAATATAAAAACTTTTAATTTGGTTGGCTATGAAGCTACTACTAAATAAATCATTAAGAGGTGACAACAGATTGTATATAATGTATATAGTTATTATAAGGTATACTTACAATGTATATAGTTATTGTAAGGTATACGTACAAGTTAAATAAAATGTAGGTATCAACCAAGTGTCATCAGTGGCAGTTCTAAGTAAGACCCAGTTAGGCCAGTACTATCTTTCACTTCACTCTTTCCTTTCCCAGATAGTAATGATTGGCCTCGTACGTCATCATATTTTCATTTGATGTACTCCGAGACCATTGTATTGTTATGCTTGGGGTAACCAATGACTGACCACTTTTTTTTTCTTTTTTTATCTTTATGTTAAAGCTTTGTTCTGTAACCATTTTTGTTATCATTGTTGTACCGTGTAATATGTTTTCTTTTTCAAAAATTGGAACATCTATAATAAATTATTTAGAAAAAAAAGTCTTGCATGCACCCAAACTTGAAACAGTAACATTGTTGCTCACAGATTGGGAAATTTGATCAATGCTGCCTTTCATATACCAACATATACAGAATGTGTAGAGTATGATCACGAAGGCAAGAAAGGCAAAGAAAATCAGACGTAGGAATTTCTAGAGGGCCCCCCCCCCCTTTTTATTTGTTTAAATTGGTTCTTGAGAAGCAGACCGGACCCTCAACACATCACTGATCTGATGGTTCTCCATTAACTTTAGTGATCTTAAGAGGTTGTAGCCAAGCCTACCCCGTAAAAATGCTTCACACACTATATTTCCTTGGATATGCCCCTATCCAAACTGTTATCAGTCAGACCATTTGTTAAAAGGGTGCTACATTTGGGGTCACCACGTAGGAGAGGGTTCCCTTCTTTGAGACTTTAATCCCGTTTTAGTGGTACTCGCCCAAGTGCAATCTGAATCCATATCTACAGTCCATGTAATGCTGCTGGCGTAGAAAACTATAATGCTCACAACCATCACAGCAGCAGGGGAAAAAAAATCAAGAATATCAGTCAGTAATGTGCAAGAAAGTCTTTCCTAGAATTCATAGGGGAATATGTTGAGCTTGAGAAAAAATCCATCATTCATGCTTAAAGTAATGACATGTACATTTAACAAAAGTGTTCCAACTCCAATGTACACAATAGAGGCTGAAGAATTCTGCATTCCCTACATGTTCACAGATGACTAAAATACTGGTTACATAGATCCAGAGACAATAGAAAGTCCATCAGATTATTTCCTTTACACCAAAGAAAGATGGTCACATTATGTAAACAAACAATTTTGGTATGGTAGCTCAGTGCATATGTTTGTACTATTTTTCTCACAGTAAAAAAAGAAAGTGGTGGTGTTATGACCAATAGCATGTGTTCATGATAGATTGAAGGGGAAAAATTCTGGTAACATTTTGTTGAAAAGTCTTTCAGCAAACAAACACAGTATTTTTTTGCAGGAGGGCAAGCCCCTGTGCATCTTTTGTGTATACCAACAGCATTGTTGTACAGAAGTGTGGGTGGGTGTTTGTGTGTGGAGGTGAGTGCATAGTTAACATCTTTTGAAAATGTCTTTTTGATATTGTCTATTGGGCAAACTGCAGTCAGTTATTTGTCTTGCTCCTAGTAGCACAAGGGACTCTGCCAAAATAGTAGGATTCCTTAAAGGGTCGTCTCACAAGCTGTTATGGGGGCAGCCACCTGGACGTTTGTGCTTACATTTTTTTGAATACTGATTTGAATATTTCTTACAGCCACAATTTAGCTCTCTGTCTTAGGCCACCTCCTTTCCATGTGGAATCTCTTGGAATCCTCTCATTAGTTTACATCTGCGAATTAAGTCAAGAACATAGTGAAACAGAAGCTATTTATATAGCTTGAGAAAGTTTTAGTAATTTTTGTGCTGCATTTTATATTTTTACTTGAGTAAGGATTTCAGAAGGATTTTTTTTTTGTGAATGTGTAGAGTAGTGTTTGTGTACACTTTGTGATAACCTACCTCCTTTTCTTTCCTGCACTTACACTTTGCCATTTTTTCTGTATACTGCTTTTCAACTTACTGTGTTATGGATTGTTGAGAGGTGAGTGTATAAATACTTGGGTTCACTATTTATACTTGTCTCACGTCCGACCCTCTAGCAGCTATTTCTGGTCTTAAGGCTGTCTTCCTTGCTAGATGCCATTTGCTCCTTCTCTGTGTACCTAAAAAAAAAAAAAGAAAAAAGTTCACCGAGTCGCTGTACCTCAGCAGTTAGTACGTAAATCTGCATTGGCCACAACTGTTTCCTTAGAGCATTTACTGGGTTCCTCTGATGGTGGGCTTAATACTACTATAGACTGGGGGTTAGCCGTGTCCTATTTGGCTGGTCCACTCTCCATCCTGGGCATGGGAGAATAACTTCCTTTTGGTCAGGGAGTTTCTCTGGAGAGTGCAGTATAGCTGGGTAAAAGAAACCTTTTATAGGTCTGAAGAGTATCCTCCTAGGGATGTCCTTAGAAATAAGAAACGGTTGACTAATTGTTCTGATACTGTTTTAGTAAAAGCTGAATTATTTATCTTGGCTAAGAGTCTACTGCTGGTATCGAACCCTGTGAAACAGCAGATTTGTATTCCTATGCTGGTCCCTGTGGTTGAGGGATGAGGCTTCAGATGATTCCGATTTTCAGAGAGACAGGGCTTCTCCCCAAATTTTCTTTTTCTGTCCCTGACTCTTAACTGTGGCCATGTTTCTTTAGTTTCTCCTTATGAAGAGTTTTCCTTTGTATAAATGATATTCAGAATGAGTATTTTTTTCTTTAGGAACAGGTGGCTGTTATTCCATCTGTTAAGATATTATGATACGCTTGAACTGGATGTTCCACATACCGTCTTTACTGCTATTATTACATTCTTTCAGGGTGCTTTTGATTTTGCCCTCTATAACCCTGACAAAAAGAATTTGGTTCTTAAAAAGGCAGCTAGACTATATAGTGTTCTCAGTCTAACAAAGTTAGTCTCATCTAAAGTCAGATCCAGCAGGTATTTGTTTCTTATGCTGCTAAGAAAAAAATGTAAATTCCAGTCGCTCTCTTTTAAAAAGTTAAACAGTGTAAGATCTCAGTTTCAAAATGCTAGTTTTATACATAATTGATCATTCAGACCAGGAGCGTATGTGTGGCAAGTTTAATTTGCCATAATAATTATTTTTGCTTCTATGTAATCAGTCCATGGATGCCCTCTGGTTTTTTTTTTTTTTGAGATTATTATTTTTTAACTTTTTATATAAATTCTGATTTTTTGAGATTTGTTTTGTATTGGCTGCATGTTGGGTGGGGATATATATATTTTTTTTTTTCTTTAGTTTTATTTTATGTATCCCAGTAGGTGTATTTAGAAATTCTGATTCCCCAAGTCTGCATAATGAATGATTGCGTTGATTTTTTTGAGTTTGACTTGTTGATGTTTTTTGTATTCATTGATTAGATTATAATATGTGAATTATTGTGAGGGAGATTTAAATGAGTAGATCCTGATGAAGTCCTGGTTATACTCAGATGAAAGTGCTCACTTGATTGTGCATTTTCCAAAAGCAAAACGCTTTTTTGATATGCATTCTTCTCCATTCCCAGTCTCCAGGTTAGTGTAGGATTTTTATTTTATTTTCTGTGGGTCTTTGTATTTGCTAGAGTCATACTGGCCTGGGAGACAGTCTGAGAATTCCATGTTTTTATTCATATAGTCCAGGCAGGTATATTTTGTGTCATTTACATCCACTACTGATGACTGTGGACTACTGATCTGTGTGTGTGTCAAAGTGTGTGTGTGTGTGTGTGTGTGTGTGTGTGTGTGTGTGTGTGTGTGTGTGTGTGTGTGTGTGTGTGTGTGAGAGTGACTGAGAGACCTGACACATCCCATGACCTCTATGGGCCCGCTCCCCAGATATCCGTGTGTCTGGTGTCTGGTGTCCTACTGTCTCAAAAATATTGACAAAAATATTGAGTTGTATGGTAGTTTGCCTAATGGTCCTAGAAGCTGTGAGATGTGGTTGTGTGTGGTGTTAGTTTTTGGGTCTTTTGGTTTTGTGGTGGGTGCAGGAGGCTTTTTTTGGGGGTTCAGGAATTACACTTGGGGTGTATGTGTGTGTGAGAGTCCATGTTTGTTCTGTATTGTGTGTTGTGGGTGAATTGTGTTTAATATTAATAGTGCTTATATTAAAGAGACTTGCTTGCAGTGACGCTGTGCAACTACACGCTGTGCAACTACCTCTCTGACATACTATATCAGTTGAAGAATTAGGTGGCTGTCAGTAAATATGACAGATACTGGGTTGAGCCTGAAATTGGTCAATATTGTCAAATTGATATTGGTCAATATTGTCAACAAAATGCATGTTTACTAAACTAGCTGCAGAGATAGTATGAAAGTATGTATCTGTGGTGACGGATCCCTCCTATGTGATCTATAAAGGGAAGGTACAAGAGGGGTTTGCAGGTCACTAGCTTGGTTTCTCTAACAGAGACTATAATTAACTGTCCAAGACTAAACTTGTGAGGCACTGCTCTTCAGTTTGCAGACAAGTTGCCTTTTGCACAACTAAGTACTGAGGAAACTTCAGACATTCTTAAACTTGCTAAAGCTGCTCTAAATTGAAATAAATGTCAAAAAGGTGCCAGTTTTTTAAATTGAGGCACAGTCAGTAATGCAGATTAAAGTACTAAGCAGTGAAAAACTGCAAGTGCGTAACAGTAAAAAGATACTTGGCAGTTTTTAAAAGTGCAAAATATCACACTGCAGTACTTAACTGTTAGGATGGCACTGGACCGAAGCAAAACCTTCAGTAAACTACAGACTGAAAACCAAGTGTTGGTAAGCTTTGTGGATTTGAGCCAAGAGATAAACTGTCGAAGTAGGTAAAAACTGACCCACTGGCCATTTACAAAATGTACTCAAGTTTTCCTCTGTGATTCCCAAGTCAAAATAGACTGGGCTACCCTCTATGGCCACTAGAATGGCTGTAGTGGTGCAGCAGTTAGTGTTGTTGCCTCATAGTAAGAAGTTCTCTGGTTTGATTTTTGGTTGGGGTGCCTTCTGTGCAGAGTCTGCAAGTCCTCCCTGTAGTCAAGTCAGCTTTAAAGACATGCAGGTAGGTGCATGTGTGAGTGTACTTTCTGTGAAGGTTAGGTGTCTGGCTGGCAATTCGACACTGTAAAAACTCCACTGCCAAGCAATCTGCAGACTGGTTATCCACTGTGGCGACCCCTAATGGAAGAAGCTGAAAGACCCTCTATGGGCCACTAGAGTGCAAACCCTAGTTTTCTTAAGGTAAAATAACACAAAGGGCCCAAAGTACAGAAACTACAGAATGAACAACATATTAGCTCTACAACACCAAACTGTATGTGCTTCAACACAAACAATACTACCAAAGCCAAATAAGTATTTTATTTCTCTAGTGCCTCGGCTACAAACAGCCTTCAAGGAGTAAAATACAAAAAATAAGGTACACTTTTTAAATAGCAGCAGCTTCAATCAATGAACACTTAAACAATAAATTAAAACAATTAGTTTAAAACTTTTTTTAAAGCATCAGTGTCCCATTTCATAAAACAATTTTCCAACAACATTCAGAATTTTAATCCTTTTGGTGCCAAAGTACCATATTTTAAAATAAATATGGTTTCCTTTTTTAAAAGGTTATATCTGTGTTTCCCTATCATTATTATTTAAACAAATCTGTTCCAAAATAGTAGATTCAGGTCCTTCAGGATTTCCATCATGGCAATTGCTAAAATGTTGAGCCAAGGGACTTTCTATCCTACCTATCCTAATGTCCCTCAAATGTTCTTACAATCTAACTTTGAACATTCTTTTAGTTTGTCCAATGTAGAACATATTACACGGACATCTAATGGCATATATTACCCCTTCTGTTCTACAATTATAAACCCCATTCACAATGAAAGGGATACTATTAATGGTCTGAAAAGTATTTATTATGTAAGGACATCCCATACATTTGTTACAGGGTCTCATCCATTTGTTCAAAATCTGCACTGTCAAATTAGTGTCTGGTCTATGAAATTTAGTATGTACCACCATATCTCCTATGTTTCTACCTCTCAAAAGAAAATACTAATTTTTTTTTATTAGTCAGCCCACTTACTTCCTCAACTTTTCAAAACTTCCCAATAATGGAGCACAATTTGTTTAATATTCTCACTCAACACATTATATCCTAGAACCAAAAATAAACTGTTATTCCTTTCACTATCATGTTGTCCCAAATAACTTTTTATTTCATTTATTCCATATCTGATGTGTAATACCTTCTTCACATCTCTATCAATAATTTTTGTATCATACCTTCTCTTTTTAAACATTATTATAGTTTGTTCTAATTCCTTTCTAAATATACCTTCGTCATTACACAATCTCGATTGTCTTAAAAATTCCCCAAACGGTAATGATTCCAAAGTATGTCTAGGATGGCAACTAGTGCCATTAGAAACTGATTCGCTTCATTAAATTTCCTATGTATGCTTGTTTCTATACACTCACCCACTATTCCACATAAATTTATATCTACAAATGAAACTTTATGTCCATATTGTAAACCATTGAATGCTATCTGAAATCTATTCTGCTGTATTATCTTCCACAAATTGTGGTACTAAATCTACACCACCCTCACACAAAGACTAAATTGTCAATAAATCTAAAATAAAATTTAACATATTTCTTAAAATTATTTTTCCATCATACCCATAAAAAGATTTGTGTACATGGGGGCAAAGGGAGAACCCATTGCCGTGCCCAGTGTTTGATGGTAAATCTGATCTTCAAAATAAAAAAAAGTTGTTTTCTAAACAAAATTGAGTTAACTCTAAAATATAATAAGTAAGAGGACTACTACCCATGTTGACTCTAAGGGCCTCAAGCCCATAGTTATGTTTAATATTCTTATAAAGACTCTTCACATCCAGGGTTATCCAATACATACCCTCCCTCCATATAACATTTTTAACCTTTCCCAAAAAATCAAAAAAATCTTTAATATAAGAGGGAAGTTGCATTGCCTCTTTAACACCTTATGTAAGATAACGCCTATATTATGTAAGAAGTATTTAGTAGCAGAAACTATCGGTCTACCTGGTGTATTTCTTGTGTCTTTATAAATTTTGGGCAAGCAATAAAAATAGGCAGGCCCTGTACCTTCACATGTCAATTTATTAGTAATATCACTATCAGTCCAATAACCTAGTCTCAAACCCTTTTGAATCAAATGTGCATAATTTTTCTTAGCTTCATCTATTTTAATTTCATTTACTATCTGATATATACTGTTCTATCATCCAACAATTCTAAACACATTCTTAAATACTGCTCATAATGCATTATTACTATTTTATTCCCTTTATCTGAAGGTTTAACAATCAACTCTCTCTGCTTGGAAAACTTCATCAAAGCTAACCATTCCTGTTTTGACAAATTATAATCAACATTTTTCTTATTAAAACTTTTAAATAACGCATTTAACTCAAAATCCATTATTGAGTAGAATTTTTTTATGGCTTCATGAATTAAAGGTGGCATTTAATTACTTTTTCTAATAACAGCAGAAGTATATATCAAACAGTATGCATTCAATTCACTATTACAAGACCTATACGAATCAAAAGAATCAACTTCAAGCATACTTTCATCAGTATCACTTATACTGTTGTGGTAGTTATCATTATTCACAGACATCAATGTATATTAAAATAAAACCACAAATGCAATTTTCTAACCAACTTATATAATTCAGTTTTGCGTTCATATTGTTTTGGTATTAGTCGGCACAAATTTCAAACCATAACTTAATACATTACAGAAATCTTCGTCCAAAGGTCACCCAGATAAATTCACAATAACATTAACATTTATTAAACACAGTCAGTACCATTTAGTTCTTTTGTTTTCACACCATTGCCATTGTTGGCCCCCACTCTGTCTCGCGTTCCGAATAACTTCTCTTTTGTTGCCTGTTGTTTTCGCCATATGGGCGAAAATTATCATGCATATACTGTCCATTCATAGCCCTAGGTAAAGGGGGATAGTCTCTAATATCTTCACCATCGCTATGGTATCTGATGCTCACACTCTAAGATCCCTCCATACTAGTCTCATTTCCTCTTCTTTCGCTCGCTCCACCCGCCCCTTCCTGGAAACGGGACTGAGAGCGATGACTGGTTGGTCTAAAAAAGGCAGTGCATCTTTCATAATCTTGGAGGTCTCTGAATTTTATACATTTTCTGTTCTAATAACTTTTTTCAAATGTATTCAATTTATCTTGTATTTCACACAAACAAGATTCAAAGTGAGTTCTCTCTAACAATGTCATTAATTGGTTGCACACATCAGTAATGTCTTTCTTAATCATAGTTAATTTTATGGCATCCCGTTCTAGAATGAGGGTCCATTCTTTAGAACAGAGATGTGCTGCCTTTTCGCAGCGCTTACTTTCTCTTCAGAACTATTTAAATCAAAAGGCAAGGATGGATATTTAACTGCCCTCAGTCCCCGAGGGACTGTATCCAAGTCCAGATATCTCTAAACTTGTCTGGATGTAATAAGTAGCCTTCTCTTTATTCATAAAGTTATTTAGCTTGTTAACTAAAGTTTTTACCTCAGGTGGAAAGTCCAGAGAACGTTTACCAATGTTAGCAAAAGGATTAATGACACGTTTATTTCTTGTCTCAGCTAGAATTCTCTCCCACATAGGCATCCGGGGATCCTTCATCACTGCCCATTAGTCTCTCGCATCGGTCTCTATCACAATCCATATTGGAACTCAAAAAGCCGTCAATAGTTCACTGAGAGGAACCCAAATTCTCCTCTCTAAAGATCCGTGGAATATTAGCTGCTGGATCACTGGCCATCAAAACGAAACGAAACTGCAACACCAAACTGTATGTGCTTCAACACAAACGATACCACCAAAGCCAAAAAATATTTTATTTCTCTAGCGCCTCTGCTACAAACAGCCTTCAAGGAGTAAAATACAAAAAATAAACTGCACTTTAAATAATAGCAGCAGCTTCAGTCAATGAACAATTAAACAATAAAACAATAAATTAAAACAATTAGTTTAAAACTTTTTTTAAAGCATCAGTGTCCCATTTCATAATACTTTTCCAACAACATTCAGTATTTCATCCTTTTGGCGCCAACGTACCATATTTTAAAATAAATACTGTTTCCTTTTTTAAAAGGTTATATCTGTGCGTTTCCCTGTCATTATTTAAACAAATCTGTTCCGGAATAGTAGATTCAAGTCCTTCAGGATTTCCATCATGGCAATTACTGTCCTACCTATCTTAATGTCCCTCAAACAACATATTAACCAGCAAACAAAGAAAGAATATTTCTACAAAGCAAAAAAAAAAAAAGTGAATTTGTAGGGTGCATGTAGTACAACACAAGGATGAGCAGATTTTAATAGTAGTATGTAGCAGAGTAAACCTTGGTGCTGCTCCATGCAATAGACAGGCAGGCAGGAATGTATGAAGAATGGTTACTTGAACTTTTAATCTCTAAGGGAATGAGTCTTACAGTTTGGTGTACTAGTTCCCAGCAGTATAAGCAGATGAGATGAGACTGGGAGGAGTTTTCAGAGGCAGTTTATAGTAAGGTTAACTTGAGACCAAAACTGTTTTTATAGATGGGCAGTCCGTATTCCAATTCTGTGGAAAGCAGTGGATGGGAAGTAAGTATTTAAATAGTTTGCACAACTTGACCGTATCAAAGAATGAGGAAAAGGAGGGACTTTTGTAGTCTGTTTTACTGTAGGGGGCAGTAGCAAGAGACGCTAGCTTTTAAAACTGCAGTAAGCATGGGGTTGGGGAACAGTCAACCGAGCTTCAGTAAGAAGACTGAGAAATCTGATACTAAAGCTTCAAGCTATTTAACGCAAAAAAAAAAAAAAGCACAAAACAAAATACGTAGAAAAAATAAAGTGCAAATGCTGCTTGATTTTTTTCTGATGTAGTGACAGGAAAGCTGATCAGCTTGTATTTCCTAACAGTACAAAAAAGAGCAAGTGTCTGAAACCAACTACATTTCTAAATGTCTGTCCCAGGCTATTGCCTTTTGGCACTCTCCAATGGCAAATATATTTCAGGTGTCGGTATCAAGTCACGGTTGTTTGGCATATTGGAAAGCATTCTTGAGTTATCTGTATGATTCTCTGTAGATGCTTTTACTAAGCGTTACAAACAGGATTCCTTCTTTAGAGCCAGAATCCAGTTTGCTGGGACCATTCTCCAGGTACTTGTGGACCCTTCTCCTTCATCCAACCAGGTTAGGTAAGTTTTGGTAATTAACCCAACTAGACAAAAGCTACTGCAGCAGTTAGACTGATGAATGTATTACAGTTGTATAAATTGCCCTTAACATAACAATAGATGATCAAATTCTTCACTGCTGCAGTAGCAACACCCTCCCTCCCATCCATCCCCTTTTTTTTGTATATAGTAGTTTTAGGATAAAACATTTGTATGTTTATAGCCTTTTGGGTCTTGACGATGTGCATACTTTATCTTTTGTGGAGCAAGAAAGACTTCAAGTTGCCTCTACTCTAGGTGTTTATTTCCCTTACGAGCAGAGCTCCTGCATCGGCAGCCAGACTGCAGATGGGGAAGGGAGCTAGATCTTTGTGAAGACTGGTTGTTGTGTATGGGGAGGATGCAACTCAAACTAGCCAAAGGTTACTGCAGCAGTAAGGAATTCCAGCATCTGTTATGGCAAGCTCATCTTACAACTGTACCTTTCAGCCACCTTTAAAATGATAAGCTTCCTATAAAATATTGGACTTTCTGCTGAAGCCAGATTAGGGGAAAGCCAGGTGAAAGAAAAAAAAAGGTCTTTTAAGGTTTGTGGACTCGCAGGGCTCCGACCCCAAAAATCTTGGCCCACTCAGGCCATTAAGTTTCACTTGTGTAAATTTGATCCCCATCAGGATTGGGAGACAAGTAGATGGGGAAAAATTGTGAGAGATGGATGTTGAAGACTTTCTGTAAGATAAAGGTTGTGACTAATATTTCTCTTACAATTTCATGGAATTTCACTTATGCTGAAAAATAAGGCGCATCTGGTGCTGCCTCTTCTGGAAGGACTGATGCATCAGGCGACAATGCCCTAGTGGGAGAAGAGAGTACAGATTGTGCTCAGGATTACAAGTGTCAAGAAAAGAGGACCTAAAAACCTATTTTTGACATCTCATACTTAATTTTTTAGAAATAATACATTTCTGAATACTTATTCCACATGCCTTCCTGCCCATCATATACGTTACAAGCCATGATAGTATCCTTGATGTGAAGGATGCTTGCTTTGTACATACCTGTGCATGGAGACCACAGCCAATTTAAGAGTCAAGGTGATGGGAATCTCAGTGCCAGTTTACCACTTTATCTTTTGGCATCTAAGGCTGTCAAGAGTGCCCGTTCCTTGTAATAGACCAGTAAAAATAAAAGGTATTTGTGTGTGGATGTATATATACATGTGTGGGTCTGCACTTAAATTTGTTTTTACATATGCATACTTTGTGTGTGTATATATATGATAATGTGTGTGTGCACATTTATTTGATATACTGGTTCATGGACACTTTTTACTCGCAACCTGGGCAATACAGGCTGCAGCAATGTATAGTCAAATATAGCAATCCAAATACATACAGATAAAACAGGTTACAGTAGAAAGTAAACACTTTGAAAAAAATATGCAGGCAGAGTAGAATACAGATAAAGCACATTACAGAAATATGGACACCGAGATGCCAGGCAGTCAGATGGCAACTGGACTTATCCTCCTCTGTCTGTTACTATAGGAGTCCTGTAGGACACTTTTCTTCAATATTTTTAGTAATGATCTTCACACCGACATAAAACAAGCAAATATATATACAACCCCACAATGTCTGAACTCCTAGAAATCACTCAAATTTCTTTGTCTTCATTTGAAACATGGCTGATTAATTCAAACCTGCTCCTCAATCGCAATAAAACAAAACTGGTGCTTTTCGCCCAAAAACATTACCTCAATCAAAAACTACCTTTTTTGTTACATCTGCAAATAATATGAAAGTTAAGGTGGTACCACATACTAAATTACGGGGCATTGCAATATATGACTGTTTTAATTTGAACTGCATATTCCTTAGACAATTAAAAAGACACATGAGGAGCTTTGTTCCCTTTACAGGGCCAGACATTACCTTACATTCCCATCAAGAAAAGCCCTAGTCTCATCCTCTTTACCTCTAACCTTCTTGTATGCCTCACCTATCCCAACAAATCTAAGCTCTAAACTAAAATCCAAACTAGCTTCCTGTTACAACAACGTAGCTAAATTTGCTACCAACACTGCACACCCAACCCATCACTACCAAGCATTAAAACAGTTAAACTGGCTAGAGTTTGACAACTACCTACCATATTGTTGGCTAGTTACAGCATACAAACTGATATATTAACCTGAAAAGTGACCCGCATTAAAAATATACTACTGCTCTACACCTCCACACGAGACTTGTGTTCTAGGGATTAAATTTTCTACTAAGCAGTAGTAAGGCAAATAATTTATCGAGGGGCTCCATATACTCCCATTACATCTCCATACTCTGGAACACCATCCCTAGGTCCTGGTCATACTCATGTTCATCATCAGGTTGAGACCTTTAGTGAAAGCACAAACTTATCTGTTACTAATTTTTTTCTTTTACTCTTTACTTGGATCAGTACACCATATTAAACACTACTACTTATCTTTCTCTAACTGGTCCCCATCCACCACTCTAGCCATCTCATGCATTCTCTGTATGCTTAAGTTAAAAACATCCCAAATACACCAATTTGGAACAGACAGCCTAGAATGTAGTCCTATACCTTGTAGAAAAAACAAAGCAGCACCGGGTAAAGAGTCTCTTCACATTAGCAAAAGTCAGTATCCAAGAAACAAGAGGCTCACCACGACCACTTAAAAATACTGTTCTTTATTCCACTGCAGTAAAAGTAAGCGCTTTCACGTTGCCAGAACGCTTCTTCAGACTTCAATAACTACTATACAAAATGAGTAACTATATATATATATATATATATATATATATATATATATATATATATATATAGTGTTCAAATAGACACACCTTAACAATTAAGTCTTTAATGATTGAACCAATTAAAAGATTTTCTTTAAGAAGAAAGATCCTAAAAAATGCAAACTCATATGCCAATCTTGTATTGGCATATTGGGAGTACACCTACATAATAAGGAATGACATCTACAAAACGAAGATAAAATTTTATAAACGTTTTGTGGATGATGTCTTTCTTGTTTGGAGTGGCACTGAGATAGAACTAGATGAATTTATCCAGTATATAAATGGAACAACAAATTTTCTTAGGTTTGAATGTAAGAGCTCTAACAATAAAATAGAATTTTTAGATGTTCAGATTCAAAAGAATGGTAGAGGTAAATTCAGAGCTGTATAGAAAGGATTGTTGGAAAAATATCTTGCATCGTACCAGCATGCACCCCAAACATATTTTTTCAAATATTATAACAGGACAAAGTCTCAGGATATCTCGCCTGACTACAAATGAAGGTGTCTTTGATTGTACAAAGGAGGTTTTGGCCCAGAATTTGACATCTAGAGGTTACAACTCACATGAAATACAACAAATATTTCAGGTTAATGAGTGCACCAGGAAAAACAAAGGCAGACCATATTTTTATAATTATATGAATGCTGATAGAAGCTTACAGACTGTAAATAATAATAAGAATGTACATGCATATAAGAGACTTACTATCCATTATTCCAATCAGAATTCTAAGATTAAGGAGGTAATCAATAGGAATTGGAATATTCTAACAAGTGATGAGAGGATAACACAGATAGTAGGGGAGAGACCAAGTTTCTCATATAAAAATACCAAATCTTTGAAGAGACTATTATGTTATGAGAATAATAGTAGAGATTTGTTTAAATCTGATAGAAAAGGGATGTTACCATGCAGGAACTGCAATCATTGTAGTTTTATGTCTAATATGAATAATTTTAGACATCCTGACACTACACAAATATATGATTTTAATTTCTATGCAGACTGTAAATCACGTGATGTGGTGTATGTTGCTGTGTGCCAATTATGCTCATGTTTTTATGTGGGAAAAACCAACAGGAGTTTAAGGGAACGAGTTAGGGAGCATATTTATGCTGTTAACAAAGAAATTGAAACACATGCCCTAGCTTGTCATGTATTGCAAAAAGGCACTCAACACACCTTTAAGTTCACTGTACTTGAGTTAATAAAGAAGTCTAACAGATTGGGAAATACTAAGAATTATACTGAAGAAAGAGAGAATAAATGGATGATAAGACTACAAAGTTTTAAGGGGCATGGTTTAAATGAAAGTGTTACCCTAAAACCCTTATTAGCTGCTCGTTCATATAAGCATTAGTTTGTTTTTTAATTATTTTAAGAGCATAAAATATTTAATGGTGCATTTTTTATATATATATTTTTTGTATACAGATTTTTGTATACATCTCTTGCCACATTTATGTGTTTTTATTGTTATTTTATACATAGGTACAGGAGATGTATATATGAGGGTATTTTTTAGGTTCTTTCTTCTTAAAGAAAATCTTTTAATTGGTTCAATCATTAAAGACTTAATTGTTAAGGTGTGTCTATTTGAACACTATATATAGTTACTCATTTTGTATAGTAGTTATTGAAGTCTGAAGAAGCGTTCTGGCAATGTGAAAGCGCTTACTTTTACTGCAGTGGAATAAAGAACAGTATTTTTAAGTGGTCGTGGTGAGCCTCTTTTGTTTCTTGGATACAGTCCTATACCTTGTTTTCTCATTCAAATGCTGTTCTCCTATACAATGCTAATATCTCCCCTCTTATTCCTTTTTTTAATTAAACCTATACTCTTCGTTATAGCTCTTGAACTCTTTACAAACCTTTTTTTGTACTGAAATGTACAGCTACTGAATTTCTATACAGTGTTTTACTTTCTACAGTATAAATCTATATTTACTTCCAGCAAGAATTTAGAGATACTAAAGACTTTGTACATGTTAATACTGTTACTGTATATACCCATCTTGGAACTGTTTTTTTTCTGAGAAATGTAACCATTTGAAATTTACTTGTTAATGTAAATTATACTGAGATGGAGCTTTACTCCATGGGTTTCTGTCAGAAGTGGGCTGTGCCAGGTTGGGCTTTTCTGATCAACAAAGACAAATGTATATACAAACATGTATTTTGTGTGTGTATTTGAGATATATATATATATATATATATATATATATATATATATATATATATATATATATATGTATGCGTATAGATAAATTTAGTTAAAGATAGATAAATATATAGATATAGACATACATGCATACAGTGAATATAAAAAGTCCACACCCCTGTTAATGCCAGGTGTTTGTGATATAAAAAATATTAGACCAAAATAAATAATTTCAAAAGTTTTCCCACCTCTAATGTGATCTATAACCTTTGCAGTTCAATTGAAAAACAAATCTGTTAGGGGAAAAGTATAAAAAAAGTACAATAAGCTGGTTGTCTAAGTGTGTAGACCCTTAAACTATTACTTTGTTGAAGCACCTTTTGATTTAAGTTAATTACAGCATTCAGCCTTCTTATAACCGCGGTGGTGGTGCTGCGGTAGCGTTGTCACCTCACAGTAAGACGCTGTCCGGTTCGATTCTCAGCTAGAGCGTCTTCTGCGTGGAGACGTGCGTGAATGGGCGTACGTTCGTTGAAGGTTGTGCGTCAGGCCTGGCAAGACGGTACGTAAAAATCAACTGCCAATCATTAGCGGACCGGAGTTATGCTGTGGCAACCCCTAACCAGGAAAAGCCGAAAGAGACAAACAGCATTCAGCCTTCTTGGTTAGGAGTCTGTCAGCATGGCACATCTTGACTTGGCAATATTTGCCCACTCTTCCTTGAAAGAGATCCAAATCTGTCAAATTGCGATGGCATCTCTTGTGCACAACCCTCTTCAGGTCAACCCACAGTTTTTCTATTGCATTTAGACCTGGGCTCTGGCTGGGCCATTCCAAAACTTTAATTTTCTTCTGGTGAAGCCATTCTTTTGTTGATTTGGATTGTCGTGTTGAAAGGTGAAATTCCTCTTCATCTTTATCTTTCTAGCAGATGCATGAAGGTTTTGGGCCAAAAGTGACTGGTATTTGGAACTGTTAATTCCCTTCACCTTGACTGAAGCCCCAGTTCCAGCTGAAGATGAGCAACGCCAAAGCATGATACTGCCACCACCATACTTCACCGTGGGGGTGGTCGTCTTTTGGTGATGCGAAGTGTTGTTTTTGGGCCAAATGTACCTTTTTAAATATTGGCCAAAAAGTTCATCCTTGGTCTCAGACCATAACACATTTTCCCACATGCCTGTGGGAGACTTGATGTATTGTTTTGCAAATTTTTTCTGGCCTGGATGTTTTTCTGTGTAAGAAAAGGCTTCTGTCTTGCAACCCTACTCTATAGGCCAGACATATAGAGAATATGGGAGATTGTTGTCACATGTAGTACACAACCAGTACTTCCCAGAAATTCCTGCAGCTCCTTCAGTGTTGCTGTAGGTCTGTTGGCAGCCTCCCTGACCAGTTTTCATCTTGTCTTTTCATCAATTTTGGAGGAACGTTCAGTTCTTTCCAACGTCACTGTTGTCTTGTATTTTCTCCACTTTTTGATGACTGTCTTCACTGTGTTCCATGGTATGCCCAATGCTGTGGAAATTTTTTTTACCCTTCTAACTGATACCTTGCAACACTTAGATCCCTTTGATGGTTTGTAAGCTCTCCACGAACCTTAGCTTTTGCTGCAGCAGACAACTGAGTAAATGTCAGAAAAATCCTAGTAAGACAGATTAACTTTATTTGGGGTTTATCAGAGTCTCTCTAATTGATGGCAGGTGTGTATCCAAGAAGAATGAATCCTGTAATTAAATCAAAAGGTGCTTCAACAAAGTATTAGTTTAAGGGTGTGCACACTTATGCAATCAGCTTATTGTACGTTTTTATTTTTTATATTTTTCACCTAACAGATTTGTTTGTTCAATTGAATTGTACAGGTTATAGGTCACATTAAAGGTGGAAAAGTTTTGAAATGATTTATTATAGTCTCATTTTTTGTCACCAAAACCTGACATTTTAATAGGGGTGTGTACACTTTTTATATCGTGCGTGTGTGTGTGTGTGTGTGTGTGTGTGTGTGTGTGTGTGTGTGTGTGTGTGTGTGTGTGTGTGTGTGTGTGTGTAATAGAGAGAGAGAAATAAATGCGCGCACACACATACGTATATATAATATCCTGTCTGCCATGGGAGTTCACTTTTGTACTCCTCACAAAACCTTTTCCAAGAATCGGCGAAGAGGAAAGATGTGGTTTAACCAAGACGTCAGAGGATGGGGTAAACTTTTAATGGACGTTTTCCTAGAGACAGAGGCAGTCCATAAAGCCAAGGGATTTCACTGTCCCTTCTCACAAATCCTTTCAGCATTCTTTTTACCGTACTGCTGCACCCTGGAAGCAGGCTGTGATGGTATGACTTATGCCTTCACTCTCAAACCTGGTGATCCATCACTTCAGACTCCTCTGTGTTGAAGGTAATTACCAGAGGATAAGCAGCCCCCCCCCCCCACCTCAGATGAAAATCAAGATTCCCATTGTCACCTCCATCAGATGGGTTCTGGATTAGCAAAGGTTGAAAAGCTGTTTAAAAAATGGCCATCCAGCAGGTCCCACCTGACTAGGTAGGATCCAGAGTCTACGTCACGTTCTTTTTAGTTCAAAGAACAGGGACCTAAAGCCTATTCTGGATCAGTGTCTAAACCAGTATGTGAAGCAGACAGAATCGTGGATAGTCATGATTCAGTCCATTTTATTTGTACTCAGGAAGGACTATTGGATGTGCTTAATAGATCTCCAAGATGCCTACTGTCCACGTAAAGATCAACAGTCACTCCAGGAGATTCCTCTGTTTGAGGCTGGGAGACAGTCGTTTGCGCATCAGAGCTGTTACCTTCAGACTTGCCATAGCCCCCCCCCCCCTTGAGTGTTTACCAAGTGTATGGCAGTAGTGTCAGCCTACCTCAGACTGCAGGGGTGCCAGGTGTTCCTGTACTTGAACGGTTGACTCCTAACTGCTCCAACCAGTGATCAGTTGAGTCAACAATGGGACCTTTATGCCATTTACGTCACAGCTTTGGGGGTTACTGTAAATCTGGAAAAGAGCAAATTGGTCCCAGCTTATTCTACAGAATTTATTGGATGCCACCTGGAAACAACTCAAATAGCCAATTTGTCTCAAAACAGGATTCTCTGCATTCGACAATCCGTGAACCAGGGATTATCCCACCCATCACCCCCAGCAAGATGAATCCTAAAACGTCTAGGGCTTATGGCTTCTGTGATCACCTTGATTCCTCTGTCCAGATTTACATGACGGCCCTTCAGTGGACACACCATCAGTTTGGTGGTCGCAACTTTACCACCCCCTCAGCACCTCAATCAGACCTACATCCCTGTGCAGGACTCTCATTGCATGAGTGGACCACAACCACAGAATTGTTATGGGGACTTCCTCTCTGTCCTTATCCTCCTATAGCCATAGTTATCATAGACCTTTCATTTTAGGGTGGTGGGGCATTATGAAGGGAAGACTGTTCAAGGTACTTCTACACTGTTTGGGACCCATCTTTACATCATTGTCCTGGAAATGAGAGCAGTCCTATTGGCATAGAAGGCATTTGAATACCTTTCTGCCAGTGGGTGTGATTTCAGTACAGAAAAACATGTCTGTAGTCAGGTACGTCAGCAAGTAGGGAGGAACCAGATCATGCCCTTCGTGTCAAGAAGCCATGAGAGTACGGCAATGGGTGGTGACTTCATGTTGCTATCTGTTAACGCATATACCAGGGATTTTCAGCATTGCAGCACATAAATGAAGGAGTCACATTATTTTGCCTCATGAGTGCTCCCATCAAATAGTGGCAAATGACTTCTTACACAACTGGGGCAAACCTTGCTGCGACCTGTTTGCATCCTACTTGAACAACACGTGCAGCTGTTACTTTGCGGGAATTCCTCCTCAGGGCCAGTCCTCAAAGGATGATGTAATTAACAGTTGGCCTTGTGTCTCCTTTATATCTTCTCCCCCTTTCTGTTGATCACTAAACTCCATTCAGAAATCCAGAAGGTACAGGGCAAAAGTAATCCTCATTGCCCCATATGGGACTTGACAAGTTTGGTTTACATGCTACTGTCCAGATCTACTATCCCATCCAACCAGGCATCCTCTCCCAGACCCAGGAACCTTGAAACTAGCCACTTGGTTACCCCAGTTCTAGGCCAGGGATGCCAGGTTATTGGTAAACTTCGTTCATATCCTTACAACTTTACAGACGTCTAGCACCAGGAGAGCATAGCAAAGCAAGTAGAAAAGATTTTCCTTTTGGGCTACAGGAAACTGTATAGACCCTTTTTCTGTGCCCCTCTCTTCCATTTTAGAGTTCTTTTCTGAATTGTTCTAAAATAACTTTAGCTTTTCTACAATCAAAGTCCAGCTTGTAGCCGTTTCTAATTTTCATATAGGCCATAGTGATACTCCCATAGCCTCTTTAAGGGTGTCCTAAGGCCTTTCTTGAGGGACTTCCCCCTCTTCGACCCCATTTAAAGGAACCAGTTACTCAGTAGGATATTGCAGTAATGCTTGAGGCCCTTACACAACCTCACTTTGATTCAGTAGCTTGTGCAGACTTAGTTCTTAACATGGAAGACCGTCTTTGGTAGCAGTTAGTGCTGCAGAGAATTTCAGAATTAGACTTTCTTGTGTAAACTACCATATCTCTTTTTCATAATGACAGGGTCGTCTTGAAATGCAGTTGGACATTAACTTTTTTACCAGGTCTTGTCCATAGCCAGTGGTCATGAGTTGCACAGAAAAGCAAATGAATGAATCTCTAACCAGGTCTTGCCCTGGTGAGCTGCAGTGCTGAAATCTTAAAGCAGTTCAACATTGTGCCTTCTCAGTTTCTTAGGTCTTCTATCTTTCACAAGAGTGTTCAGTGGTTGGATACTTTCAGAATTGACAAGACTCTAGAATACTGGAATAAACTGGAAATAACTGAAAGAAACTGGATTGGATGTCTGTCTTTTAATTACCTAGAACATACTGAACCAAGTGCCATTCTCTGTATGTGCCAAATCTTTTTGTAACTTTTAGAATAAAACTCTGCATACACTGTAGTTCAGTTAAGAATATTTTATTATATACAGTGGCAGTAGATGTCAACAGTATCAGAGTCCAATCTTAAGGTCTCCAATAACAGTGCTGATATACTAAAATGGTCTGTAGCTTCTCCGTCATTATGCTGCCTATAAATTCTGTACTCAGAATGTTACGTCTGTAGCTTCTGCTCAAGTATACTTAATTTTCTGTAGTGCTTGATTTTTGATCTGACTTCTGCAATTGCTCTGGAGTGTGTGTACCAAACTTCTGAGGACTGCATTGCAACGACTTTCTGGGCATCTCCAAATGAACAAACCACAACCCTGTAAATTTTTACATGCTGCTTTAACCTTGGTTCCAAGCCTCGTACCATCTAAACAAGAATAATTAGTTCTCAGTGTACTATAGCAATAACCCACGCCCGTGGGTAAATCCAGCATTACGCACACCCAGAAGTGGGTTATTGTTATTATACAATGACATTATTTAAGAAAAAAAATAATTACCTCCGTGGTCCTGCAGAGTGGTGCTAGCAGCAGAGAATCGAAAAAAGCGACTACTTTCAAGATATAAGTATTGTTTTTGCTGTTTCTACCTATGCGACCTTCCTTTCTTGCTGAAACCGAAGTTAAACTTCTAATTTAAACTGTATTTAGTGTTTTTTATTACCTGCACTTAAGTTAAAGTTTGTTTGTGTAATTTAACTGTTGAGGCTGCCCACTCAAGTGCGCTAGCCTGTGCATTTAATATACTGTTGTTTTTCTGCATTTTCCTGTTGCTTTCTTGGAAAAAAAAATCCTCGTTTCCCGCCTTTCCTTGGCTAGAATAGTCCCCTATACAGGCTTTACTGTATTCTGGACTTTGGGATAGTTCCTGTGTTGCCCATTACCTTACCTGGATAGAAGGAAGTTTCTTTGTTCACCAGTGGGAGTGGGGAGCCTTGAGCAGCCTATCTGTTCCTGAAGGAGTGACCTCAGTTTTGGGCCATTTCTAGCTCTTTGAAGTTCCCTGCTTAAAAATCCGCTTTAGCGCGCTTATGCGCGAAGTTGCTCATAGCGCAGCATCGGGCAGCGCCGGTTAATGTAGTTTAAACTATTTCTGGCTCCGCTAAGTCTACTCTTCAGTTTTTTCCTTAGAACTGCTCTACTTTCAATCTAAACAGTCTATTCTCTATCTAAAAAGCCCAGCACTTGCTCCTAAAGCATTTTTGCACAGGTAAAGCACTCTTAAACAAAAAAGAACTACATCCACCTACAATCCCCTTGAATACCCATTTCCCTAAAGGTCCCTTCTGACTCAGTTACACAGCAATCCCTTACACTATTCTAGCATGTCGAAGGGTCAATTACTGGCGTCCTCTCCAGTTCAGCTGGTGAATCTGGGAATCTTGAGGCAATGTTACAACTGCCTCGTACACAGACAACCCTCTCCTCCTCCCAACAAATACAAATATATGTGAGAGATGCGACTATATAGCCAAACTGGAGGCTGAGCTCTCTTGACTCAGTACTGGCAAAACCAGTCAGAAGGAGAAGGTAACCACACACACCACAAACCCAGTCTCACATAGACCTATCACAACTGCAAACCAAACACATAAACACACAAAAACATACTCGGAGGCTCTAATTAAAAATCTACCAAAACAACAGAGGCCTCCAAAGCAGACATCCAAGCAACCACTACCTCAAAACATAGCACATGCAACACATAGTTCACAAAGTCAGAGTGCCAAACAGTCACAGCCCTTAAGGCCAAACAACATGCCTGATTCACTTGTTATAGGTGACTCCATAGTCAGACACACTGATGTCCCGCTCACCAGACTGAACAAGGAAAAGGTTACAGTAAGCTGCCTGTCGGGCGCTAGAATCCGCCACATAACACAAGCACTCAGGTCACTCCAAAGCAAGTACAAATATGACTCTGTCATTGTCCATGCCGGTGTGAATGACCTGAGACGTACCTCCCTGGACTACATGAAAAGAGACATAGAGGAGCTCTCTGATTATGTAGCCCAGGCCGGTATGACCCTGACCCTGAGCAGCATCTTACCCTCACCAAGAATGATACCACAGTACAAAGACAAAATGATCAGCTTTAACAATTGGCTCAGTTACTGGTGTCATTCAAAGGGGATCCAATGTCTGTCTGCTTGGGATGACATGCTTGACAAGCCACGCTGCTTTGCAAGGGACGGCTTGCACCTGTCACCCCTGGGCTTACGGATATTGGCCAAGGCTCTTGCCACCCCCATAGTGCCTTATTTAGGCAAGGCTCAAAAGACAAACCTACCTCCCTAGAAAACACAAGTGGAAAAAAAACTAAGGGTAATGCTGCTCAACGCCAGAAGTCTAAACCTCAAAATGCACGCTCTCGAAGCCCTCCTCAGTATGGAGAACATCGATGTCTGTGCAGTAACTGAAACCTGGTTCAAGGCTCCTGAGAGCACCCCAGCACTACCAGGCTATAACTCATATAATGCTTTTTGGCCCCAAAACGTGGACCGAACCACAAAAGGAGGGGGAGTATCCATATTCATCAAAGATGCCCACACCTCCAGGTCGCACGAAGCCTCTGAGTCCATCCATGTGCAACTAACCATAGGCAAAACTGCCCTACAGTTTGTTGCATGCTACAGACCACCCTCTCAAACTCAGGAACCCCACTCAGCCTTCCTGAAGACACTGGAGAGTATGAATGTCTCTCCAAATACCATCATATTGGGAGACTTCAACTACCCAAACATAGACTGGGAGCATTACTCAAGCCCCAACACCCTAGCCCAAAGGTTCCTAGAATTCATAAACTCAAATGCGATGGAACAACTAGTCACCACTCCCACAAGAGGAGATAATATACTAGACCTGATCATCACAAACATGGGGACACAATGCTCCACACCGGAAGTATACCCCTCATTGGTGAGATCAGACCATAAATTAATCTCACTGGAAATCCACATCCCGCCCCACCCCCAGCACAAAAGACCACAGTGAAGAATTTCTCAAAAGCTGACTTCACACTTCTTAAGACTGAAGTGGTATCCTTCAAGGCCCCTGGGCCAGTGGAAACCACAGCCCACACCGCTGAATCCTTTATAAACACTTTCTATGGACACCTTCATGAATGCATGGATCATGCAATCCCAAATAAAACCAAGACCCATTCCCCCAAAGGCAGGCGTCCTGCCTGGTGGACCCCAGCCATAAACAAGCTTTACAACAAGAGGAGGAAGCTACTACATGACAGAGCAAAATCCCTAAAAGGGAAGGCATCTCTGATCAGTACTAGCAAAAAAGTACGATCACTCATAAAATCATCCAAGGCAAACTTTGAGAGAAAAATCGCAAGAGACACTAAAGACCATCACAAGGCCTTTAGTTACGTTAGAAACCTGGGTGGAAACTCCCAGATATGCTCAGAATTGGTCGAAAATGACAAATAATACACTGAACCCACAGACATTGCCAACATACTGGCAGACAGGTTCAGTGCAAATTTCTCCCCCCCCAAAAGGAGAAATATCTATCCCAGCAGAGTGTAGCCTCCCTGACATCTCAGATGCCCAGGTGAGAGCCACCCTCTCCAAAGCTAAAAACACAGCATCAATGGGACCAGACGGTGTCCCTGGTTACGTGCTACATGAACTCCAAGAGGAACTAAACCCACACATAAGGCTGCTGTTTAATCTTAGCCTTACTACAGGATACGTACCCAAAGAATGGCGTACAGCAGCAGTGGTCCCACTCCACAAAGGAGGTGCTTCTACGGACCCTGGTAATTACCGCCCCATAAGCTTGACGAGCCTGGTCTGCAAAGATTTGGAGAGGATTATTATGGAACTCTTAAAGACATTGGGGACCTACAGACACTGGATCCTACCCAGTTCGGCTTTGTCAAGGGCAGATCCTGCCTTTTGAACCTGGTCGACTTTTTTGAAACTGTCACTAAGGCCATTGATGAGGGTAAGGCAGTGCACACAGCCTACCTGACCTTGCAAAAGCCTTCGACACAATACCCCACTCGGGCATCATAGACAAGCTCACCAGCTTAAATGTAAACCCATATGTCATAAAATGGGTTGCAAACTGGCTCAAGGACAGAACCCACAAGGTCAGAATTGTTGGAGCCATGTCAGACTCTAAGCCACTCTCAAGCTGTGTCCCACAGGGCTCGGTCCTGGGACCCCTCGTTCGGCATTTATTTTTCCGAGCCGCAAGCAAACCTAGGAGGATTGTGGCTGCCAAAGTTCACAGATGACTGCAAACTGGGTGCCATAATCGATACTCCAGCAGACACGAGCATCCTTCAGAAAGGCCTCATAGAAACGGATAACTGGTGCCAGAGCCATGGCCTTAAACTGAACGCCAAAAAATGTATAGTCATACCCTTTGGGAAAAACAAAGTACCCACAAATTACCACATAGGTGGTAATCCATTAAGTACAGAAGAAGTAATCAGGGACCTAGGGACCCAAGTTGACAGTAACCTCTCATTTGACACTCACATTGCCAAAGTGGTTAGGAAGACCTTCTATATTGCCCACCTTATCATGAAAGGATTCACATTTACATCGAGAGGTCATTGTGCCCCTATACTCTTCCCTTATCAGGCCCATAATTGAGTACAATGCCCCATTTGTGATGTACTTTACCCGTCACCTGCAGCAGTTAGAAAGACCCCAGAAGTAACTCACCAAGAGGATCAAGGGTCTTAAACATATGTCATATGCTGCCCGGCTGAAGAAACTCCAGCTCTATTCAGTCGCATACCGCCTACTCAGAGGCGATCTATGCCTGACGTATAAGGCCATGTCCAATCTGGAATTAATGGACATGCTCCACCTCAGAAAATCCAAATCCACCAGAGCCACGAGAGCGAGAGATTTGAACCTCAACACAGAAATAAATAGGACGTGCTGGAGGGACAGATTCATAACCCAAAGGCTCCCTACACTCTGGAACAGAATCCCAGTCCATGTTAAGCAGAGCCCCTCACTGACTCTCTTAAAGAGAAATCTTGACGAGTGGATGGGAGATCGTAGGTTCACCCCGGGGTAGGTTCATCTCTGCGTCACTACTAGACAGAGGCACAGTAAACTAAACCCTAAACGGGCATAGTATTCTCATTCCAAGGGGTGGCAAAAGCCACACACACTCTTGCTAGGCTTATAAATGCCCTAGGGCAGATAGCCTAGTATGAACCTATGAACCTATAAATAATGGCATTGTATAATGCCTCCTTGCTGCCTTGGAAGTTCTGATGTACTGCGCATGCCTACGCAGTACATCAGAGCTGTGGGCAAAAGCAAAGGAGAAAGCAAGATGTCCGTTGCTTTTTACAAACTGTTTCGCTATGTTAAATGGGTTTAACATAACGAGACAGCTTTAAAATAAGCAACGGAGATCTCCGTTGCTTATTTTAAAGCTGTCTTGCTATGTTAAACCCATTTAACATAGCGAGACAGGTTTAAAAAAAAAAGCAACGGAGAAAGCAAGATCTCCGTTGCTTTTTACACACTGTGTCGCTATGTTAAAGGAGTTTAATATAGCGACACAGCTTTTAAAAAAGCAACGGAGATCTCCGTTGCTTTTTTTAAACCTGTGTCGCCATGTTAAACTCTTTTAACATACCGAGACAGTGTTTTAAAAAAGACTTGTACTAATGGAAAAAGTCTGGGCGACCAGACCTTTTTCCATTAGTATAAGTCGATTTACAACGTGCACAATGACCAATCAGCATGCACGTTTTGGAATATTAATGGGGGGGTCATGGTATAATGCACATTGTTAGCACATTTTATTCTTCTAATTAGTATTCTTGACTGAAGGTTATTTTCACTGAAAGCACATTCACTGAAACTGCATGCAAAATGGAGGTGGTACTTTTTTCTGTTTTCGCAAATGCTGCTGCTTTAGCTCACTGCTGCTTGTTACTAGCTTAACTACTGAATTTATCTTATTTATCATGGTATATATTTTATTAGCTACTTAACCATATTATTTCATGTCTTGTGAATTTATATCTTATTTCTGTATTCTTAGGACTGTTTACTTTGGATCATTGCATCTTGTCTAGAGAACTACATCTTGTATACAACTGTACAATTTTGACTACTCTGTATTTATCAGTTATTGTTGTTTGTCTTTCGGCTTTTCCCAGTCAGGGGTCGCCATAGCGGAATTCCGGTCCACTAATGATTGGCAGTAGATTTTCACGAATGCCAAGGTGCCAGCTCGACGTCCAACCTTCAACGAAGGCACGCCCATTTACGCATGTCTTTCGAACTCCCAACAAACCGCGGGGAGGACATGCAGACTCCATACAGAAGGCACTCCCCGCACTCCAGCCGAGAATCAAACGGGAGAACCTCTTGCTGTGAGGCAACAATGCTACCGCTGCACCACTGCGGATATTTGTCGGTTATTATTTTTGCATAACTGTATTTGTTGTTCGGAGCTTTTCTCCTTGGGTGTACACTGAAAATGTGCCCCTGGCTCAGCTGGACCAACCCAAATGTCAAATAAATAAAATGCGAAAGCCTGCTTTAATATGGCTGCATTTCTAGACCTGGGCAAAAAAAAAAAAAAAAAATCCTGTATTTTTTGTTTAGCAAAATGCATTTAAATAAAACCTCATTTTACAGATACTCGTACAGAATTTTAATAAGTCATGCTTCATGTAATTGCAGTTCAGGCACAAGTCTTTAAATGTCTACTCAGACTACTGTTTTAGAAATTCCTCAGGATTCTGTCTCATAGCATCTGGTACTTAGATACACTATGTGAGAAAAATCCAGTGGTACCTCAAATCTCTATGGTCCCGGCATCAAAATCCTCTGAGGTTTCAAATTCCAGTTTGGGGATTTGTGAAAAGGGAAATTTTTGTATGGTGCCAGCAAATTTCTCATGATCCAGGTCTCCAGTTCTCCCTTTCTGCTGCAGCACACAGTCGCAACAGATGCCTCGGACTTTATTTGGGGCGCATGTCTATGGGGTTGAAAGTGCTGGGTTTTTGGAACAAAAAAGACCAAAACACAAACTTAAGTGCCCTTGTAAATGCTGTCATTTTTCTCAACAGTCTTTGATCCCCGAGACCTCTTAGTCTTTGCAGATGACACCACAGTGGTGTGTTACATGAACAAGCGAGGGGTAACTAGATCTTACCTTATGTACAGATTAGCTTTTGTAACCTGGGATATAGCTTTTCAGTGCAATGTCGGTCTTCATGCATGTTTCATACCTTCAGAGCAAAATTGTGGGGCATACAAGCTGAGGAGGACCAGGACAGACTCTCTCTCAAATGGGAAAGTGAAGTTGGGTCTTCAAGAATTGATTCAGCTGTGGGGAGCACCTCAAATAGAGCGGTTTGCCTCTGCTCACATAAATCATTTGGCAAATTCTATTCCAGGGCTTCATGCAAGAAGGCCTGGACAACAGATGCATTTTCTTATCCTTGGACAGGAGTGTTACTGTATGCTTCTCCATCCTTCCTGCTAATATCCAGGGTCATTCTGAAGATTAAGATGGTCTCTCCAAAGATCATTGTGGTGACTCCATTTAGGCGCTGGCAGCAGTGGTTCTTTCTCCATTTGGAAATGGCTAGAATTGGTTACCACAGGCTTCTTCACAAATTTTATTTACTTTTAGGTTTACTGGAAAGTAGTAGGCTAGCTGCCTTTGCGGGCCGTTTAAGCCTAGCAAGTTTCCCTTTTTCTGCTCTAGTTGTACTATCCCATTTGGTTAGAGATTGGCCTTACCCATCACATGGTTGAGATATATCGCCCCTAATGATAACTGGGATCATAACCTAGATCAGAAGCACCCCATCCCCTCAGCTCTTCAAGTGAAGAGCAAGCGTTTGCTACAGTTAATACTCGTATGGTGTGCTGTAGTTCTCAGGATTGTATATAAATGCAGTACCAGGTTTTAAGCCATTTGGCATTAGAGAGCATTTGGGATCAGCCAGTTGCTCCCCTCAGCACTTTGCACCCTGGACAGTTACTTTCTTCACCCTTATCTAGCTGCACTACTGCTGTAGATAATTTGAGGGGACCTATGAATGGAATAAAGCATTTAAGAACTGCCTCTGCACATTAGTAGTAAAGGGAGCAGTCCTGGGGAAAATCTTCTTGTTTCCCATTCGTATATCTAAGTTGCTGTTGAATTATGGACAAGAATGAACTCTGTTTTATGTGGGTAGGAAGTTTGATCTAGAGCAGCAGTGACCTCTGTGAGATATACCTGTCGTCCCAAACCGTTTTGTTTATGTTGCAGAAGAGGTTTAGACTTTTGAACTCAGTATTTCTGATGTCATTTGACTTGCTGATGAACAGCAAGTCCGTTAGTACTTGGTTGGAGGATGCCTTGTATGCCAGAGACAGATTACTTTCGCATTCTGTAGGATACAGAGTATAGTGACAGGGCTTAGTTGGTCTATGTGGAACATGTTGTTTAGGTCTTGTATCCTTTTTGTTGGGTACCTCACTGGGTATTCAGTTTTTTAATGTGATTGGACAGATATGTGCAAAAGAGGTGTAGTATACTAAATGATTGGCCTAATGAGGGCTCAGTAAAGGGGGGTGGCATCCATAGATCTAGACGCAGTCCCTTTGTTTATAAACTGTGCAATGTAAAAGGACTTTACAGCAATGGGCACATTTTGGTCAAAAGTTGGGTCACTGTCCATACAAGTTCCCAAGTCCTAAACAACACGGTCACCTCTTAGGAATATATTGTTAGTGTATTGGTTCTCTGGGGATATATGACTTTCCAAAGGATACAGTAATGCATTTTTTTGGCATTTAGTTTCAGTTCCTGATTTTGGCACCAGCTATTTATTTGGGATAAACCATCCTGGAAGGTGGTTAAGTCATTTGGGGATTCAGTGATTGGTCCTAGCTTGAAGTCATCTGCATATTTAGTTAGCCAGAGCCCTTTAACATTGGCATTTACTTCAGAAAACTAGATGCCATGCAGATGTCCCAGCACAGAACCCTGGGAGACTGTACTTGTGACTGGTCTTATGGAGGTAACTTATCCTGTTTTGATTATATACTTTGAGCCTTTTGGCAATCCACTGAGTGAGACAGGAGTTTATTTCCAATTTATTTAACTTTACTACAATATCTGAGTGGGGAATTGTGCCTAAACCTTTGGCCAGGTTGAGGTATGCAGTGCATACTGTTTTGCTTTCATCCATTGCTTTGGTAACCTGTTGTCAAAAAGGTCCACCTGGTATGACCTGTCCTTGATGAATCAAAACTGAGATAGTTCCAGTGTTGGGAAGCTTATGTCCTGATTGATTAGTTCCATGGTAAGTCTTTCCATGGCTTTGCATATGAGAATGGTCAGACTTTTGGGTCTGCAGTTGCCTGGACATGATGAACATTACTTGCATATGATTAAATGTGTTTGGGTATGTCCTGACCCCAAGCAACTGCTCTCGTCTGCCTGAATGATAGAATTTTAATACCTTTGAGGCATCTTTTTTCTGAGGTTGTGCAGAAGGTATTCATGGAGGAAAGAAGGCCTGGTACTTGAGAATAATTTATTAATACATGGAAATGGTATTCTTGTTGGTGCTAACAAAAGAACCAACACCCATTCAGGGCTGGTGTTTCTCTGGTTCTGCAGTATTTGTGTGTTACTTTTGCTTGTCAATCAAGGTTTTGTTGCGCTTTTTAGCATGTTGGCTCATGGACTTCCCCTCTTTGCGTGCAACCTCATTTGAGAATGTTTTTGAAAGGGATGTTGCATAAAAAGCCTCCTAGGGAAAAAAAAGTTGGCTCCTCCTTGGATTCTTAATTTTCCTGATAAAAGGTCTAAATCTTGCTCCATTTAAATCGGGTCATCGGGACAACTGGAGGTTCTTGGCATTGAAAATGATTGCGGTGACCTGCAAGAAGAGTATCTGAATTGGAAGCTGTCATGGTGGGTCAACCTTATCTCATTTCCATCAAAGATAGGGTTTCCATAAGAACTAATTATACGTATATGTTTAAAGTGGTATCCAACTTTACCTTAAGCTGAGCTGTCCATTTTCCTGTCTTTCGAGAATGTAAAAATGATGGAGATATAGGATGCATCATACTTTTTATGTCTACAGACAGCTCAAGTGCTATCTTGAAAGAACAAAATCTTACAGAAATTTTTTTTTTATATCCACTACCACAAAACAATTCCAGGCAGGGTCAAGGCCCACTCTTCCAAGGCCTTGGCTTTATCTTTGCTTGATCTGTTGCTTTTTGGAAAAGTTGACGTAATTAGAAGTGTTTTATATGCAGCAACTTAGTCCTGTGTGGACACTTTTGCAAAGAATTGTAAGCTAGATTTCTTCTCTAGGCATATGACAGACTTTGTTAGGACAAGTCTGCAGGGGTTCCTGGACCCTCATCCTTTTTTCTTTTCCCAGTCAGTATTTGGTAATCTAATAGCTCACTAATGCAGCAGTGATCCTTATGAAGAACATAGTACAGCAGTGTAATCTTAACATAACAGCAGATGTTCGAATGAATACTGCTACTGTAGTAGCTCCCTCCCTGTATCCCCCTTATTTTTTTTTTATTTTTTATTTAAACTCAACTTGAGCAGACTAATGGTTGTGTGCCTTGAAGACTTTGGACACTGTCCAGTTGTTAATCCCCATATAACTTGGGTTACTGCAACAGTTCTCAAACATCGACTTGCACAGCTGTACTTAGCATATCCTAGGGCCTTTATTTTATTTATTTTTTTTAGTTAATCAGTTGATAAAAGACATCTAGAGAAATGGGGATGGGGGTTGAGGGGAGCATTATACGAGTTGGGGGGAGGTTGAGCTGTAGGAAATCTAATGATGTTGAATAAGCACCACTCATAACAACCAGTTCTAACTTCTTGAAGTTGGTGGAAATAAATCATGAAGCTGTAACAATCTGGCAAGTGTAACTTTAGATCTGAAGTAGTCAACTTCGTTTGGTCATCAACCTGTGGGTATCTGATCCGACCTGGATCCGAGTCGACAGCTTTCCAAGCTAGAAATCCGAGCTCCAAGCTCCTCCCCCTTACCCATAATACCCTGCGACCTCCTTCCAATCCTCGGATCTCGTTTGCCGCGGCTTTGTCGAGCACGAGTTTTTGAGCTCCTAGCGTTCAGGTGATTAGTAAGTGGTTTTTTGATAAAAATTGATCTTAGTGTTAGTGTGTGTGATTAGTTTAATTTTATAGTTTAAACCCCTGAGTTTACTCCCTCGTAGTTGAAATCCTAGTAGGCCCCTCCTTTCCCTTAGGTGTTTGTGTGGGCGTGCGTGTGTTTTGTTTAAAAATCATGGCCGAGGGCCCTAAGACCATCTTTTCTAAGTGCACTGAGTGTGGCCATAAGCTTTCCCCAGCGGATGGCCACACTCGGTGCATCCTCTGCTTGGGGGTACCACATTTGACATCAGGCTGCCAGATCTAAGCAGCCTTTAACCCCCGGGCCTGAGGGTTAAGAGGAATAAGCTTATTCTGGCGGGTCTCCTACCCGCGGAGTCGGCTTCTTCCTCCTCTCTCTCGGTAGCTACAGTCACGGCTGCTCAGCCTGCTGTCTCCTCTCCCCTGGCCGGGACTCAACCTCCCACTTCTTCCCAGGGAGAGAGGGACTCAAAAAAAGAGAAGAGAGAGAGGAGAGAGAGAGACTGGGAGAAAGAGAGAGAAATAGAGGCACAGAAACCACAAGCGGCGGGCCGACTCAACCCTTTCTGCCCCGCTTGCCAAGCTGCTCTCCTCACCCCAGAAGGTCTCTGGGCCTTCCTCTCCTCAGCTCTGTTCTCCACGCTTCTCACCGGAGCCGGAGGAGGCCCCAACCATTCTTTAAGGTCATTGTGGCGGCCCTCCCGGCCAGCTTCGGCCTTCTCTAGGTCGACCCATAGCCTCTCCGCTGATATGGACCGGATGATGTGTCGTTTTCACCAAACCCAACTGCAGATGGGAGTTCAGCCCCACTTTTTGCCCCGATAGCTCCTTCTCTGATCCACTATCTGGTTTCGGAGCCTTCGGATCTGAGGAGTCCGAGTCAGGGAGTCGGCGCCGATGGTTATCGCTACCTCGACACCGGCCATACCCTCGAGTTTGTCGGATCCTTTTTCGGATCCAAGCTCTCGGGGCCGAGAGCCGTGCGTCAGATCCGAGGGGGCCAGTGTCTGTTCGGCTCCATTTCGGTCGGAGCACACTTCCCTCTCAGGTCCGAGTGCTTAGACTCCGCCAATCCCCGCGCCGGATCCGAGGATGTTAACCACGCAGCCCAGAGAGACTGGTTCACCCTCTGCTTTCGACATGGTGGAGAGGGTCCTCTCGAGAGGTTCGAGATCCCCTGCTCTTTCTTCGGATTCTGCCCCCACTCCCTTGCAGCTGGGCTTGTCTTCCATCATCCAGTCCCAGGGACAGTCTACGATGATGCCCCAGCCCGTTCCACTGGCGGAACATGACCCTGTTGGTGAGCCCTCCTCGGACAGTCCCCTCGCAAACGTAAGTGTAAGAGGAGGCACTTGGACACCCCCTGAGTCCATCAAGGAGGACACCGATTTGGAGGAAGGGGAAGGTTCCCCCAGGTCACCCCCCCCCGAGGACATCTCCTTTGAAGACATTATGGAAATGCTTTGCCTAAAGGGGGGGTGGTCAGCCCAAAAACGTTCCTCGGAGGAGTCTGTGTTCCTGGAGGCGTTCGACACAGGCCCGTCTACCTCTTGGGTGTCCCCTACGGCCGACCCCTTGGTTGATCTCATCACTACCAAGGAGTGGAAGGAACCGGACACTGTAGAGTCAATCCCCGGAAGGCCAGATAGGATTCTTAGTCCCCCTGTGGATAGGACGGCTTGGAGTAAGGGTTCCCCGGTAGATGCCATGGTGGTGGCGGCAGCCACCAAGAAGGAACTTGCCCAGGTTAGTTCCTCGATCCATCCCCCTGATAATGAGTCTCGGACGATGGATCGCATCGGGAAGTGGATGTTTGCTTCAGCTACCTTTTCCATAAGGGCACTAAATTATTTGGTCCATGTAATTAGACTTCAGCGGGATCTGGTGAAAGAATACGCTGAGTCTCCCCCTGAGTCCATGTCGGCCGAGGAAAAATGGACTTTCTCGGCTTGAATGGCCACTCTGAAATCTGTTTCAGACACCTTTGTGCGGCTGCTTTCCCATGCCATGGAGGGGGCTGCTAGAGCCAGTGGGTCCGGCATCGCCTTAAGGCCTCACACTTGGCACCGGCTTTGTGACTTTGTGGAACCTTTCAAGGCGTCCTTCGTGAATGCACCCTTCGGTTCTACCCTGTTCGGGAAGACAGTCTGCGACACATTGGTTCAGAGCGAGAAAGACAGGAAGACTCTGTCTGTTGTCGGAGTCCGCTTCTCGGCTCCTCAAAGGTCCACACAGAGGCCACAGTCAGTCCAGGGCTGGTTTCTCCCACTTTCTCTAGAACCCCAGTAACACTCCTCACAGCTATAGTGTTGAAGTCTCAGCTGAGGGGATAAGCCAAGACGTCCAGCACCTTCTGGGTCCAACCAGTGCTTCGTGTCACTGCCCAAGTAGCTGACGCACGCACACACTCTGGAAAGGCTGGCACAGGTGTGTGTATCTTTGTCAGCGACTTGGGCCAGGGACACAAAGCACTGGTTGGGCAACACTATAGCTGTGGCAGTGGGGAGTCTTACTGGGGATCTAGAGAAAGGGGGAGAAACCAGCCCTGGACTGACTGGCCTCTGTGTTCTCAAGGGAAATTGCAGTTTATGCAGAAAGCTGCATATGGAAATATTGTGCGTGTACCCGTCACCCTCCCAATGTATGTCCCCCACCGGTATTGGTGGTGAGGATTGAGGCTCCTTGATTATTGGGCAAGTGGTGGGGCATCACTTTTATTGGTTGGCAGTGGTGGGATCACCACATCACATATTAGGATTCAGTGGTGCGGATATTGAACTTCTGTAGCCTGTAAACAGTGGTCACTAAAGAAGGTGTTTGTAACCCTCAGTCAGCCACAGAGAGTAAACACTGAGTTTCACATCACAGTAGTTTTTATTTTTTGTTAGCTTAATCAGTCAGGGAAAGCAGGCAAGGATGTTGGCAGAGAAGTATGGCAAGCTGACAAGGAGCCAGTTGGGTTAGATGTGCCATGCCAAAGGACTGGTGCATGCCAACCTGACAAATGCAGAAATTATTGCAGCCTTTGTCACAGCTGCATCACAGACCAGCAACCAGAAGGACAACCAGACTGGCCTTTGGGTGTACAGCTATCAGAAAATGGAGAGTTCAACCTTTCCACAGAGGACTTAAAAATTCGTCTGGAGTTGAGAGACTTTAAGTGGAAGCCAACGTTTGGAAATAGAATCAGCAGAGAGACTGCAACGTTTGGAGGTTGAAGCAGAATCAGCAGAGACTAAAATGTCTGGAAGCTGAGGAAAAAGTGGCCGAGGCACTATGAAAAGGAGATGCTGGCTCTTCGTCATGGAGGTAATGGTGAAGGGAGTAACTGTACCCAAGAAGTAACAAAGGTAAGTAAATTTCTTCCACAGTTTCCTGAGTGTGATAATTTTGATAGTTTCATTCATATGTTTGAAAGGATATGTAAACAGTATCCTGTTGGCCAAGGGTTCTGGGTATGTGCTATTTCTAAATTTTCTGATGCTGATTGCTTAAATTCCAATACTGTTAAAAATTGTTTTACATTAACACTTGAAGCTTGTAGGCAAAAGTTTCGTGAGCATAGATGCAAGGCAGATGAAAGTGTGTGAATAAATTGCTGAGTTGAGCACTTCTTTTCATAGATGGGTGAGTGAGTGTCGGGTCACCACTTTTGAAGGGCTGGCAGACCTTTTGATGAGGGAATAAGCTTTTGGCACTTTGCCGGAGGACATGAGAATCTTGTTAGATGGGGAATGTAACAGCAGATGAGTTGGGGGAAAAAGGGAGATCTGTACCTAGCAAGCAGGCCATCACTGCACAGGAAAGGTGTACCCAGTGCTGCTCATGGGTCTAAGGGAACCCATAGTGGGCAGCCTAAACCGCCCCAACAGAGTCTGCCAGTAGCAGGGAAAGCTGCTAGTTCAGGCATATGGCCAGGACCAAGGCTTAAATGTTTTAAATGCAACCAGTGGGGGGGTGATGTAGCATATAGGTGTCCACAGAGGCAAGCTGGCATCAAAAGGTGGGAGAGCCAGTAAGTGAGAATGACAGACTGCCAGCAGTAAGTTGTCTGGAGACTAGGGGTACCAGACTACCGCAAGAGTTTATATCCTTAGTAAATGGGAAATAGGCCAATGCTAAGAAAGACGCAGCCTCTGACCTAACCATTGTGAAGCCTGCAATGGTTCAAGACGAGCATTACTGGCTTGGGCAGTATGCTTCAGTAAGCTTTGAGAGACCCCATTACAAATACCTTTGGCTAAGATTCACCTTGACGTTGAGTGTAGAAAAGGAAGCAAGGAAGTAGGTGTGTTTTGAGGATATCCATGGAGATGTCCTGATAGGGAATGATTTTGATAGTGCAGTACCTTGTGTGCATGTATTGACATTCAGTAAGTCTTGTAGACAAGCATGTGAGTATAGTGCATGGAGAGGACCAAGGCAGAGACCATACACTTGAAATCAGGACTGGTGAGGTGGCTACTTCATGGAGGGAGCTACCCAGTAGCAGCAAGACTGAAAGTAAGACACAGCTGCTTCTGGGTATTGATCCCTTGGACAGAGTGACTGCAAGGGCACAAGTGAGTATTAGTACCCAGGCCGACAGTGAGGCACTGCTGTCAGAGCATACCAGTCTTCCTGTGGAAGGGGAGATGGCAAGGGTTGCAAAGAGTTCAGACAGGCTCAGCTCTCAGACCCTACATTACAAGGCCTGAGAGGTGGGCATTGAAGCATCTGATTGTCAAGGAAAAGGGGAATCTGTATATTGAGACAAAGGTTAGTGTGTATAGAGTGGACCTCTGAGGGAGGGCTGGAGGGTGAGAGAATACAGCAAGTTGGTAGTGCTCAGAGCCTACCGTCTGGCACTTGTAGCTATAGCCCATTATATTCCTTTTGCAGGCCATATGGGCATAAAGCTTACAAAGAGACTTATTATGCAGAACTTTTATTGGCCTGGGGTTTCCAGGGATGTAACAGAGTACTGCAGGAGTTGTGAGCAGTGCCAAAAGTTTAGGTAAGGCAGAAGACAAGGTGAAAGCTCCTTTGATGCCTTTGCCTGTGATTGAGTAGCCATTTCAGAGGGTAGCTGTGGATATTGTGGGGTCTCTGAGTACCCCAAGTTCCACAGGGAAAAAGTATATTGTAGTGGTAGTAGATTATGCTACCGGAAAACCTGAAGCAATGGGCCCTGTCCTCCATTGAGGCAGATAAGGTGGCAAATGCTTAGGGATTTTCAGCAGGGAACGTTTCCCAAAAGAAAAACTGACTGACAGAGGCGCCAATTTCTTGTCCGATCTGCTGGCTTGTCTGTGGGTGTGTTGTGGGGTGAAGCACCTAAAGAGTGCCCTTACCCACCCCCCACACTAATGGTCTGGTTGAGAGATTAAACTCTACACTAAAGACCATGCTACGGGCATTTGCAGACAACTTTAAGAGGGAGTGGGACAAATACTTGCACCATCTTTTGTTTGCTTACAGAGGGGAGCCTTAGGAATCCACAGGTTTTTCGCTGTTTCACTTACTTGTATGGGCACAGGGGGATGGAAGCTCTAGATGTGATTTGTGATGAGTGGGAGGATGTTTGTGAATCCCACAAAGGAGTCTGTTGTGGCATATGTTCTAAACCTCAGGACAAGGCTGAAGAAAGTCATGGGCTTGGCCCGGGAGAACCTGGCAGAAGCCCAACACAGCAGAAAAAGGTCTGGTATGACAGGAATGCTCAAGCTAGAGAGTATGCTGTAGGACAGCAGCGTATGGTTCTCATTCCTGTCGGACACGACAAGCTGCAGGCAGCTTGGGAGGGACCCTTCAAAGTGGTAAGGAAGGTCACTGATGTTAACTACATGGTAGGACTGCTAGGCAAGAGGCAGGGGCGGAAGCTGTACCATGTTAACCTTATGAAACCATACTATGATAGATAGGTCCTTGTGCTAAGGAGAGGAGTCTGAGAGAGATCTATAGAAAAATCCCAAGTTACTATGGTGGAGCCTAGGGTTGCAGGCATATGATAAGACAGTGCAACACTGTACTGTGGTCAGCATTGCCAAGGCAGCTGGAATCTCAAGATGGGATGGGGTAAGGTATTCCCAGGTAAGCTTATCTCTCTCGAGCAATGTTTCTCAAGGGTCACTTGAAAAACGAGCTCGAGTCTTCTTGGGGGGAGAGGAGTGTGACAAAGGAGGTACTGCCAACCCAGCTGTCTGAAATTTTGTCAATAATTGCATGTCATTTGTGAATATCAACATGATTTGTATAGAAGTGTAACAAAGGGAGATACTGCCAGCACAGCTGTCTGTAATCTTGTAAATGCTTGTGTTGTTTGTGAATGTCAGGATGTTTCATGCAAGATGCTTGTGCTAGAAAATGTATTAGAACTGCATATCATGTGTATGTCGAGCTAGGTTTGTACAGACGTGTGTTGAAACAATATTTTATAAAATACTGAGCTTAAAAATGGATCCACAGTGTGCCTTGCTGGATGAGAACAGAAATGTACGTACACTATTGTAACTGTTTAAATGTATACATTTTAACTGTTGAAACTGGAATACAGAAGATTAACTTGCAAAACGTCGGAACAGTTGTTGAAATTAAATTACTTTATGGATGGGCCATATAAAAAGATGTTCTCTTTCAATTTCAGTTTAGCAGGAGACATAACGTCTGCACTAGAGAAGTTTTCTGTATCATCTTGGAAGTTTGTTATTGTGTTATGACTTCCAGGATCTGTTAAAATCTGACGAAAAGCCCTTTGTGTATGTATTTTCACAGTTGGATGCTAAATACTGCTAGCCTTCAGCAGTGGGGGGTTTACCTGGGATAGAATCAGATGACAAAATTGTCATTCTGCAAGCTATCCCAGCAGTAATATTTGAGATATTACTTTAAGAAGTCTCAGAGACTGGGCATTCTCTACTCTCTTTGACCTGACATAAGCTAGAGGATCTATTCACCACATCTACCTTGCTGCTCTAATTTAGTAAGTGTACTAGGTTGTAGTAATTCTCTTCGATGTAGGCAGGAATTAGCAAAGCTTAATTTAGATGTTTTTCTTCATTTCAGACTGTCCTGCAATGTTGTGTTAAGTATTTCCTGTGAATTTTGAACTCTGATGTCACTGTATATATATTTAGTATTTTCTTATTTTATTTATTATAAAATATATTTAAACCATTCATTGTGGCTGATCTGTCTGGAAATGTTTAAGTTCCAAGAGTACTTTCATATTTGGTGATACTGTTGGACACTCCTAATAGCCTTGCTCTTGGTCAGACTACCATTTGTGTTGGTAGTAACATTACACAGTAAGATTGGACACCTATGTTAAGGGCCTTAAAGTAGCTGATAAAGAGGTGACTGATGACAGTAATAACTCCCTTATCGTCTGGGCAGAAGGGGGCATAGCTTTTAAACCTGTGCTAGCCTTTTCTAGTGTGTGTGTGTGTGTGTGTGTGTGTGTGTGTGTGTGTGTGTGTGTGTGTGTGTGTGTGTGTGTGTGTGTGTGTGTGTGTGTGTGTGTGTAAATCAAACCTCAGTGTGTGTGTGTCAGCTACTTGGGCAGGACCACAAAGCACTGGTTGGACAGACAGTGTGTTGGAGGTTTTGGCTTGGCCACTCAGCTGAGATCTCAACTGTATAGCTGTGCCAGTGGGGGATTTTTATTGAGGACCTGGAGAAAGACTGAGAAACCAACCCCAGACTGACTGTGGTCTCTTTGTGCTCGTAAGGGAAATTCCACTTGATACAGAAAGCTGCATCTGGAAATACTGTGTGTACACATGTCATCCTCCCAATGTACGTCTCCCACTGGTGCTAGTGGTGAGGATTGAGGCTCCTTGATTACTGGGCCAGTGGTGGGGCATCATATCTTTGCATAAGAAAACTGATAGCTTCAGTGTCTTGTTTTACATATTGAGTAGTAAACACGCAGCACAAATTTTAGAGAATGACTGCTAAAAATAGAGGTAGAATTCAAGAGTGCGTGGTGTAAAACCTATTGAATCTGTTGAATAAAAAAAGAAGCCTTAATTTCTTTAGCAGTTTATTTTGTGTACAAAACATACTGGTAAACTGAGTAGATCTAAACGACGATAGCAGTAGTGTTTGTGGCACTTGCTGTTGAGACATTATCTGAAACATGATAGAAAGTAATGCACTTTTTATTGCCATTTTCAGGAGGTAATCATGGGGTCTAGTCTAGCCTAGCTTGCCATGACTGTCTTAAATCCAGATTATTTAGAAGTTGTCATAGGAATGTGAAATGGTGTTTAGAACAGTTTAAGTTGTAGTGTTGTTGATTCTGTTTCTTCTTAACCCAGATATGCAATATATGGTGCACCTCTGAAGAAAACCTTGAAAGCCACTTTGCAGGAGCCAAGCACAGGAAGGTAAGAGCAATTGTAATTTTTTTCCCGTATCTTTTTCTTGACCCTTTTCTTGCTGATCACTAGTTTGCAGTCACTGCCAAGTTCCCTCCATCACTGGGTGCAAGCAGTCAGTGCTGTGGCAGTCATATTGGTAGATATTAGGTGCATTTCTACTTTGGCTCTAACATCACCCCTGTTTTATTGCTTTTGGTAGTACCTACATCACTTTCTTACCCTCATATGTAAGCACACATGGACTCCTGGACTCGCTCTAGGAACTTCTGTCCACAGTTTGGGATCAGCAAACCCTTGTTCCCTGGCCTTAAAGCCATCAGTTGCTTGCATGCCTTAACTTGCAGAAGTCGCTCATCTGACCAGGACCACAAGTGCACCTTTCAGAACAGACCAGCTGAAATAAATTGCCCACTTCCACACTCCCCTCACCAGATAGGGCTCAAGCTGCTATTTGGTCTTGACTAAGAGCATTTTATTACACTGCCACAGAGTTAGGCTAAATCAGTTTAAATTTCATTTGGTATGTTTATCACAGTTTTAGTAGATTAACCTTTCCTTCCATGGCCATTTGCAGAGGTTCTTGATTTCAAGATGTATGCTTTTCTTGTTTTGAATATTATGGAAAACAAACAAGACATTTGAAAAAAAAGATGTATGCCTTTCCCTTTATTGTTTATCCATTAGCATAATTACAATTTTAAAATGAGCAAAAAATTTATTTTGATTTTATTTTTGTACTTGTGTACCATGGGATAGAAGCCTGGTTTTATGTATTTGGATTAGCATAGTAGTTAAGTGAATGTAAACATTAAGGATAAAAAGTTTACAATAGTAACATGCAGATATTTTGTATGCCTTTGAGTTTCTTAAGAATTGGTGTATAAACAAAAATACAAAATAAAAAAAGCCTGCAAACAGGAGGAAATTTGAACTGGATACGTTCAGCTTTCAATTAAGAATGCAGACTGTAGATAGTGTCACTGCATGTGTAAACAGTTTGTAAAAGAGATGTTTGCTCTATATATATATATATAAAAAAAAAAAAAAACTTATCTTTACTGTTGAGACTTTCTGGATCTAGTGCATAAAAGAACCATCTCCATATGGTAGGATCAGTCGGCATGCTTTTCTTTCAGCTCGCCTTAGGTCCAGCTCTTTGATCTTGGCAGTACTCTGGTTAGTGACACTATTCTACCTAGTAGATGTTAGACTGTCCAGTCCATCCACCTCACTGGATGAGATTGGTCTACCATTATGCACCACTACAGCAAACAACTCTTCTCAAGCAGCACAGACTCCTACCCTGATAATATAGTGCATTCACCCACTAGGCCAATCAGCTCTTGTATGTAGTGCCACCCCCTTTCTTTTGAGATTTCCTTTGCTGCCCGGGTGTCAGCAGTGGTCTCTAGCAGCTCACAGATAAATGAAACTGTTTTCCCTTTTGTCATTAAAATGTGTAGATAATAATGTAGTTCATGTTACTTGCCTAAAATTTTAGCATGCTACTTATTGTTTCACACAACTTTATTTTTCGGTGTTTCCTTCCTACTCTGTAACCTAAGCATTAGGCTATGTACAGGTTTTTTTCTGAGGTTAAATTAAGAATTTTGCAGCTATTCTTTTTTGTTCATAGTTTGAGTATTCTCTTAATTATACAAGTTATTGTATGGTTGTTGCTTACCTTAATCCAACTTTTAGAACAAATTAATTTCTGTTGGGATGAGTCAAAGAAAATAAGCAGAAAAAGAAGATGGAGACTCACTATTGGAAAATATGCTTTTCCTTAAGCTTTCCAACACCAAGCCACAAACATCCATCCATACTTCAACTCATAAGACAGGGATCTGCAACCTTCTCTGTCAAAAGAGCCAATTTTGGCCCCTCTCCCACCAAATAAAATTCATTGGGAGCCAAAAAACCTATTTGATCCCAAAAATGAAGATAGCACAGCATAGAAATTTTTATATGTAGTAGTTATACGAAATATGAAAGACCTATGTTTGTAAGAGCAATATTTAAACTCCATCCCTATTTTTGTTCCTTTATTGGGATAGCTCGATTGCTGTGTGCGCGTGCTTGTGTGTGCGCGTGCTTGTGTGTGCGCGTGCTTGTGTGTGTGTAACTAGCGCGTGCTAGTGTGTATGTGTGCACGCTAGTGTGTCATATCTCTCAACCTCTTATAATAAGTCATCTGGACAAAGCCATAAATAATGGGGCACAAAGGCCCAAATATAGGGACACTTTTTAAATATTGCTCTTACAAACTTAGAAAGCTGATAGAACAGATTTTGCATTAGCATTCATTTTCTGAAGGGTATGAAGTCAGAAACTCAAATGTCTATTTTACTTCAGCCATCAACGATTTGCCAGGAAACCACAATTTTATGAGGAACAGACCAAACATATGGGGCAAAAGTAAGGACATTTTGCAAACATCTGCACAGTTGAGAGGTAACTGTTTGTGTGTGTGTGTGTGTGTGTGTGTGTGATGCATATTAATAGAATCCATGTTATTCTAGGAAGTTTGTAAGAGCAATATTACAAACCTTTTCAGCACCCCCTGTGGCTGAGGATTCTCAACATTCAGTTCCTAATAAACCTGATAGATTTTACATGGTGCTTGGTAAGTGTAAGTTTCTCTGCAAATGTCTTTCTGTTGACACGTCAGTAATGTAGGTCTTTTCTGTCAAACCCTCCAAACTCTTACCTTCTGCTAAACTACTTCTCTCAGATAGGGACAGTAGAGCTATGGAATGGGTAGGCAAGAAAGAATATACAACTGCCACTTTAACGTTCTAGGGTGCTAATTACCAGAACCATATGACCAGGTATGTTATTGCCCCTCTTTTGACCCACGTGACCAAGAATGGTTTAGCCCTTATTTCTCAGGCTTCCCAAGCTGTCTCCACTTTCCGTGACTGAAGAGAAGGTTTCTGTCCTTTCTTTATTGGCTTCTGCTTCTCAAATAGCTTGACACTATGTTAAATGTAGTTATGATGCAGCTGATGCATCTTTTAGGGTTGCTGCTTTTGGCTCTTTGTTGAGAAATTACTGCTGGCTTCATCTCCAGCCTTTATCTGACGATATTGAGGTTAAACTGCTGGATGCTCCTCATGATAATAAAGAACCTGTTTGGTTATGTGGCTGCTGACCTTTTTAAGTCTCTTCAGGATAAAGGTAAAGCCTTGCAGGAATTGAAACATGTTGGTCTCTCCTGTTCCTAAATTCCAGAGGAATTATCCATCTAAATCTGCGTTTGTTTGCAGACAGCCTCGCCCTCCTCCCAAAGGTAAGAAGGGTTCTTGGCAGCTTCCTTCTCCTAATTCTACTCAGACTCCTATTTCTGAAAAACTTCCTTCTCAAGACAACCCCGGTTCAGTCTGACTGTTTGCCCCCCCCCCCCCTTTTTTGAGTCTGGTTCTCTTATCTCTTATTTCCCTGTCCATTCCTAACTGGCTAAGGGTCACTCAAAACTAATAGGTCCTGTTCATCATCCTTCGGGGATACTTCATGGTATGGAACTCCTTTCTTTTCAGGGCATACCTTAACCTCCTCAGCACCAGCTTCCTTTCTTCCCAGAACTGCTTCAGGACCTTTTGATGGAAGGCACCATTCAAACTGTGCCCTCCTCACAGGAGGGAAGGAATTTTATTCCAGAATGTTTTTGGTGCCAAGGAAGGCACCTGGAGATTATTCTGGACCGTTCTCAGTTCAGCACCTTTCTGATGGTCCCTTCCTTTCATATGTTAGCCCTTCAGACCCTGTTTCTTCTTTTGCTTCCTCAGGCCTTCCTGGTATCCCTGGAATTCTAGCATGCTTACCTTCACATCCCTGTTCGTCCCCTTTTCAGGAAGTTTGTGTTTCTCTGTTTCTTCCTTGCAGTTTCAGTTCTCTGATTTGCCCTTTGGCATATCTACTGCCTCAGGGGTATTCACCTAGTGCCTCATTCCTCTGATCCCTTTTTGCAAGATGAGGGATTCACATCCTTTCCTTATCTGGGTGACTTGCTTATTCAGGCTTCTTCCCTTGAGATCTTGCTTCAGCACTTCCAATGTACTGTATGTCTCTTAAAAAGCCTTGGTTTTACAGTAAAGCTACATAAATCAATCCTTGTTCCTTCTCAGGATCATGTGTTGCTCACTTGCAGGCTTCAGGCCATTATTATGCTGGCTTCCCTGCCTCCTCCCAAGGCTCTGTCTCTACTCACCTTTTTTTCAATCCCTTCCTCCTCTGGTTTCTATCACAGCCAGGGAACTTCTCAGGGTGATAAGATTCATGACCTACATCCATTCCTATGCTTCCTCTAGTCAGACTTCATATGAGATAACTTCAGTGGTTCTTGATTAGTGGTGCCTGAAGGGAATTAGAAGTTTATCATCCACAGTGTCAGTGACAACATCTGCAAGTGTGGGTGGATGAGGGATCCCTTTTTTTTGCGTCAGAAGGTCTACCTTGAGGGCTAACTTGTGGTGATTGTCCTTGGCTAGATTGAGAAGTAGAGGAACTGTGCTGCCTTGGCCAGTAGGGAGTCAACATCAAGATTTTTGGTTTGTCTCGCCTGATTTTCAGTAGGACTTTCTGAAGTAGTGGGAAGGAAGGAAAGGCGTATAGAAATGTTTCCTTCCAAGAAATGCTGAAAGCATCTACTCTCCAGGCTAGAGGAAAGTAGGTCTTGGAGCAGAAGGTCTGCAGTTGTCTGTTCTAGGAGGAGGCAAACAAGTCTACTTCAAGTGTGCCCCACCGGTGGACCATGTCTGGGAAGACATTCTTGTCCAACATCCATTCGTGCTGTGGAGAGGATGTCCTGCTGAGAAGATCTGCTTGTTTGTTGTCCTGCGAGGGGATATCAGTAAAGTTAGTCTGCACAGGTGGTATGCTTTTGTTCCTCCCTGCTTATTGAGGTACCACATAACTCTGGTGTTTGAAATTATTTGGAGAACACCTGGTAATAGGAGAGCCATGAAAGTCTTCAGTGCTAGGACTGCTGTTATTTCCCTCACGTTGATGTGTTTGTTCCTTAAGGAAAAGTGCCACTTGCTTGGATCCTGTAGGATGCCATTGTGGCTCCCCATCCTGAGTCTGAAGCATCTGTATGCATAACCTGGTTTGAGAGAGGAGGCTGCAGTGGAAGGCCCGGGTTCAGTTGGACTTGCAGAATCCACCAGTTCACTTCTGCCTTTAGGCAGGGCAGGAGAGTGATTTCTTGCTCTAGAGGATGTTTGGGCTGAGACCAAACAATTTTTAGATATCACTGTAGCTTTCGCATGTGCATTCTGGCTAGTGGAAACATGGGGATGGTAGCTGCCATTAGACCCAGGGTCTTTGGGAATTTCCTTGCAGTTATTTGGGTGTGCAGTAGGGCTTTGAAATGAGAGGTCAGGGAGCTGACCTTGTCCTGGGGGAAGAAAGGCATTCATTATGTCCGTTTTAATGTTGCAACCCAGAACATTTGTCTCGTTCTGGTGTCAAGGATGATTTTGGGAGGTGGAAGGTGAACCCCAGATTTTGTAGTAGGCACATGGTGAACTCTAGATGAATTAACAGGGTTTCTTTGCAGTCTGCTAGGATCAGAATGTCATCTAATTAGGGATAAATCTGAATCCCCGGTGTTCTACAGTAGGCAGTGGCAGGTGCCAGACATTTTGTGAACACTCTGGGGGGATTGGACAAACCAAAGGGCAAAGCAGTAAATTGGAAATGAGAGAAGGGTCCAGAGAAACGTAAACATTTTCTGAGGGAGGGTAGAATGGGTATGTGCAAATAGGCTTCCTTCAGGTAGAGTGTGGCTGTGAAAGTTTTGGCCGGTATGAGAGTAAATTTGGAAGGGACAGCATTCTGAAGGTGGGCACTTTAAGAATAGGTTTAAGAAGGAAAGGTCTAGAATGGGTCTGCATGGTCCATATTTTTTGGGGACCAGGAATAGTCTTGAATTGAAGCCCCTTCCTTCCTGTCCTGGAGGGATAGTTCTATGGTCCCCAGGTTCAGAAGGTCTGTCAGAATGTGTGGGAAGAGGTGTCTTTGATTTTTTTTTGGGGGGGAAAGGGGACACCCCTGAAGGGTGGCCTTTCTTTCCAGGAGAGGAAGCATCCTTTTTGAATAACAGCCAGAACCAATTTTCCGTGGTGATTGTTTTCCAAAAGGGGAGGCACTGGGAGAGGCGGGCAGAAAGGAAAAGGAGGGCAAGGCAGTCACGCATTGTTGGGGCCTCGTGTCTTGAAAGGGCTGTTTAGAGGGAGGCTGAGAGACAGCTGGCCTGGTAGGTGTTTGTCCTCTGGTTCCTCTTTGTCTGGAAGAGGTAGGACCAGCAGAGGGTGGGTTTCTCATGACCAATGTGGCCTTGGCAGGGTAATTCCTGTAATATTTGGGAATTGAGGACACCAAGAGATGCTTGATGTCTTGCAATTCCTTGCTCTTTTCCTGCAGATTTTTTAACAGGTCCACTGATTGTTTGCTAAACAGGAAATTAGGGTCCAGGGGGGCATCTAAGATTTTAGACTTCAAGTCTTCTGGAAAATGTTACAGACTAAGTCAGGAGTATCTCCTGAGAACAGAGGCAGATGCTTCAGTGTGCAGAGGTCTCTGCAGCATCATAACTGCATCTAATTAAGTATCTGGCCACTTTGGCAGCAAGAGATAGTTTGGATGAGATGCCAGCTTTAGTGGGACAGTCAGGAGTAGCAGCCAGCAGAGTAGTGGCTTGAGAGACCAGGGTCCAAAGCATATTTGGTTATGTGTGTTTTGATAGTTGATGGCTGTAAAGGCCAATGTGGAAGAGGTGTAAACTTTCTTTCCAGATGTTCTTTGTGTTTCACTGTTGCAGTCATCACACTTGGGTTATCTGCCTGCAGGTAGCCCTCAGTCGGCCTGAATACCAGAGACTTAGTATTGCTGCTTCTGATGCTGTCGCTCCAGGACTGACGTCAGGTAGTCAGGGGTATAAAAACAGGCAGCCAACGCCATTACATCAGTCTTTCTATCCGAGGAGCCTGAAGCAGAAGCAGTTTGCAAGTGCCGTTCGGCCACTACCCGAGTGTTCGTTTACGAATTGAATCATCCTGAAGACTTCTAAAGCTAGGTACCCCATTGGGGATCCTTTTTTCTTGGTCTAACCGATACCAGAAAAAGTTAATAATTGTCTTGCCTGTGGAAAGCAAATACCACACCGAGATTTTCATTCTTACTGCATCACCTATTTAGGCCCAGTTCATGATGTACCTTGCTGTTGGTTTTGTGCCTTGTTCAAAGCCGGAACTATTCGTTGTCGGGCCCTTATTGTCACTAAATACTTTTGTTCTCCGTCTCCGTATTCTGAAATGGCTTCGGTAAGCCATCCGACTACCGATATTCTGAAAAACGTAAGGATAAAGACAGACAGACCGCACAGGTTCAAAGCTGCCAACGACTCTTCTGTTAAGCTAATACACACGGTTATTTTCCTTATTAAGGCTAGTATTAGAGAACAGTGTTTTTTTTTGTCAAAGTATTATTGCCAGAGACAAGGTATAGCTATGGGTACGCCTTGTGGGAGAAATGGGGACCCCAGAGGTGGATCTCTCTGCCTCCCCCTGCAGTCACTAGCTCAGCAAATTCTGCACCAGGGCACCTCTCAGCAGAGCCTGGAAAGTGGATACCCTATTCTTCCAGTGGGTAAATCTCTCAATCTATGCCTTTCCCCCTCTGCCCCTTCTCTCAAGAGTATTGCTCAAGATGAGACAGGACAGACCAAGGACAATCCTGATTGCCCTGGACTGGCCCGCCAGCACTGGTATCCACTCCTGTGAAGCTTGTCACCAGTGCCACCCTGGCACCTACACCAAAACCCAACCCTGCTCTTTCGGCAGGAGGGACAGATCTTATATCCGCAACTGAAACCCTAAATCTTGCAGCCTGGCTTATTCCTTGAATTCTCCCCCAGTAATCAGCCTAAGCAAGCAGGTTCCGAACGTCATTCTTAAAGCCAGAAGACCCAGTGCAAGGAAATCCTATGCTGATAAGTGAAAAAAGTACTGTTCCTGGATTCATTCTAAAGGAGAGGACACAACTCTGCCCTCCCTGCCTCTAATCCTGGATTGCTTAGCAGATCAACTCCAGAGGCCTATCCTTCTCCATTAAGATCCGTGCCTGCCATTTCCGCTCATTACAGCACTGAGCCACCTCTCTTCTCTCACCCTGTTATCAAACAGTTCCTGAGAGGGGCAAACAACTTAAGGTAAACAAGGAGAGCACCCACCCCTGCTTGGGACCTTAACCTTGTACTGGAAACGCTCATGCTACCCCCTTTGAGCCTGCAGCGTCAGCAGAGTTAAAATTCCTTTTTTGGAAAACACCCTTGCTTCTGGCCATCACTTCAGCTAGAAGAGTGTCTGAGCTACAAGCACTTCTGGCTGTGGAACCCTTCATTATCTTCCATGCTGACAGGGTTTCCCTCAGGACTAACCCTTCCTTTATGCCTAAAGTGGTGTCCAGTGTGGCTCTCAGCCAATCTATCCATTTGCTTACCTTCTTCCCTAATCCTCAAAATAAAGGGGAAAGGATCCTGCACTCCTTGGACGTGCACAGGCGGCTCAGATTCTACCTTGATAGGACTAAGTCCTTCAGAAAATCTGACCAGTTACTAGTCAGCTTTACAACAGGGGCAGAGGGCAAGGGCATTTCAAAGCAAACCATTACCAAATGGATAGCACATTGCATCCATTTCTTTTACAAGCACCATGGGAAACCAACCCTTCAGGTGGTCAGAACACATTCCACTAGGGCAATATCTACCTCTACAGCATTTCTCAGGGGAGTCCCCACCATGGACTTTCTGGAAGCTGCTACCTGGAGTTCTTTACACACCTTCACCAAGCATTACCATCTGCCTATCTTTTCCAAATCCAGGGCAGGTTTTGCAACAGCAGTCCTGCAAGGCCTTCTAGCCAGCCCTAACTCTTCTTGACTGCCTCCACCCTTCTTCAGCTTTGGGAATCTACCCAAGTGTGATGACTGCAACAGTGAAAACCCTAAGAACATAGTACAGTTGTGTACACTTACCATAAACGTAGATGTTCAAGTTTATTCACTGTTGCAGTCCTGGTGTCCGTCCCTCCAGCCCCCTGGTCTCTCTCTCTCTCTCTAAACTCTCTATGCCTTTTACCCCCCCCCCCTTCCAGGGGTATTGGTATTTACTTTTTATTGATGGTGTTTTCCCCCACCATAACTTAGCTCCCTATTGTGGGGCTCCTGACATTTGGGGCAAGAAAAACTGATGTAATGGCGTATGCTGCCTGTTATACCTCTATTGACCTGATGTCAGTCCTGGAGTGGCAGCATCCAACGCAGAAATAAGTCCACTGGTATTCGGGCTGACTGAGGGCTTACCTGCAGGCAGATAACCCAAATGTGATAACTGCAACAATGAATACACTCTTACATCTAGATTTATGGTAAGTGTACACAACTGTACTTTCTATCCATTGTTTTGTTGTCTTTGTCCGTAGATAAGAGAGGCAGATGGAATGCGTCTGGATTGTTTATCTGGTGAAATGGCAGTCGCAGCTGGATCTGCCAAGAGAGGCTTGACTAGGAATTTTTGGTCATTAGGCACCTTGTAGAAGCGGTCTGGCCTCTTAGGGGCAGGTGGCTGTGAATCTGGTTTCTTTGATGCAGAGGCAAAGGCATTTAAGTAGGCAGGGATGACAGGTGGAATGGTAGAAGGGGAGGGAGATTCCACTTGTAAAAGCTCAAAATACCTTTTTCGAGTCTCAGACATTTGTGAGGTGTCCCATTTAGAATATTCTTTTATTTTGGTGATTGTTTCACCAAAGGTGATGTCCTCTGGGGGGGGGGGGGTTCTCCCTCAATGGAATTATCATCTGGTGAATAATACTCTTAAGGAGAGGCTATTTGGTAAGTTTAAGAAATGGATTCCTCAGATGAGGAATACTAGGTCTCTTGCTCTTCTTCCCTATCTTGTGAGATAAGTGATGGAAGAGAAGAAGCAGAGGCAGGCCTAGGGCTAGGTAGAAGAAGAGTAGCTGGAGAAGAGGCTGAAGGCCTAACTGCCAGAAAGGCCTGCATTAATGATGAGGTGAAGGACTGCCAATCAGGCAGGCCTTCTCCGGGTGTAGCCAGATGTTTATTTTTTTGTTTCCCTTTGACTGGGGTAGACTTAGGAGTAGGCCTGGAGTCAGATGCCTGGCTAAGGGAAGCAGTGTCTGTTGGAGGGATCCGGCCAGAGGCCCGGCTGTGTCTGGTTCCCCCTCGGCGGTAGCCAGTGTCTGGGTTGGCTCTAGGGACGTGCCGGTAGTCAACTGCAAAATGGCTTCCTCCAAGGTCACTGTAGAAGTCGATTGGTCCGTTGGGTGTCCCTCAACTCCTAAATTGATAGCTGGTGGGGTGTTCGATAGCAGAGCAGCAGAGGAAGAAGGCCTAGGAAACTTGGCCTTTTTCGTGGAGGTTCAGTCGAGGACTCTGAGACAAGATCCATCCTAAGAGCTAATTTTTTAAATTGTTGGTTATCCAGGCAGAGATTTAGTGTGGCCAGACGGTTGCAAACGGTCTTAGGAATGAAAGATTGGTAGATACAGCAAGCGTTGTGATCGTGCTCCCAGCCTAAACAAAAAACGCAGCAGTCGTGCGTGTCTTTATGGGGTATCTGGCGCCTGCATTGGCATTTGCCCCTTTTGCTGCCATCGGCTAAGGATTGCTACAACAAACGAAGCTTTAGCTAGAAATTAAAGAAGAAAATCCCAACAGGGTTCTTGGCTTTTAGACATCTTGCGGTGAAGGAGTGAGGCACACGGTGTCGGTCTGCAGCTGAAAAGTTCTGAGGTCTGTGCATGCAAATGTCACATTTAAGGTCCCTGGTTTATGGCCCTATGTGTGATGTCCCACGCAGCTACAACAGCCAAGCTGAAGCTTTTGTATAGGAGCCGATGTGCTGCCTGAGGCGGAAAATCCCACACCAAGAATACTGCAACATGGAAGAGAAGGACATCTATGTTTGTTATAGTTTTTACACAACTATTCTTTTCTGGACATTGTCCATCAGTGGGGTACTCCTCAGGTAGAATGTTTTGCCTCCCCTTTGAGCAGACAACTTCCTCTTTTGTGTAGTAGTCCACAGTCTTCTGGCTTGGAAGGTGGATGTCCTGTCCGATTCTTGGAAGGGGATATTTCCCTTTGCCTTCCCTCCCCTTCTAATTCTGAGGGTCCTGCTCAAGATAGAGCAGGACTTCCCCAAAGTCTTGTGGGTGACTGTTTTGGCCCAGACAGCATTTCTTCCCCCTTCTCCTAGCCAGGGGCAATCGCCACAACTTGCCTCACAGGGTGGACCTACTTGCACAAGACAGTGGGTTTCTCATCCATCCTCACTTGTCCATACTTTAGCTAACATTGTGTGGGATGGGGTTTTGATCCCTTTTAGGCACCTTTTTTCTGAGGATGTACTTTGGGTTCTGCAGGAGGCCAGGAAGCCTATTACCAGAAAATCGTGTGTATCCAAATGGAAGAATTTTTCTGTTTTGTGCCTTACTCATAACAAGGATCCACTTTATATGTAGGTCCTCTGGTTCTGTCTTATTTTGTGCTAATTGCTCCATGCTGGGTTAGCATATTCTTCTGTTTAAAGTTAATTTGTCATATATTTCTGTTTGTCTACCATTAACTCCTCCTTTGGCCCCTAGGTTTGTGGTAAAGTAATTTCTTCAAGGCGTCATTCATATCAGGCATCACAGGAAGCCAATTCTACCTTCCTGGGACCTTAATGTATTTCTTAAAAAAATTAACTCTGGCTCCTTTTGAGCCTGCGGCTTCAACTTCCTTAGAGCATTGTACTTGGAAGACTGCTGTTCTTTTGGCCCTTACTTCAGCTAAGGACATATCTGAATTCCAGGGTCAGGGTCTTATGGTTGTTCCTCTTTTTGTAGGGATGGTGTTGCTGGTTACTAATCCTCCTTTTGTGCCCTAGGTGGTCAACAAATTGACACTATTAATTTGCTCTCCTTTTTCCTTCTCTACAGTTTTAGTGATAAAAAGATTTTTCACACCTTGGATTTGCATAGACTGCTCAGATGTTTGAATAAGGCTATGACCATTTGCAGTTCTGAGCAACTTTTTATTTCCTTTCACCCCAGACCTCTAGGTTTGGCTGTTTCTAAGCAAACCATATCCTCCTAGATCTCTAATGCCATTTCTTTTTCTAACCCCTTTCACGGAGAATGTCTTCTTTCGTCTGTAAAGGCTCATTCTACCATAGCTGTGGCTTCCTTTGGTGCTTGTTTCAAAGGATTGGATACCAATTCCAGCCTTGAGGGTGTTACTTGGACCTCTGTTTATACTTGCACTAAGCATTACAAATTTTATGTTTCCAGAACAAGAGGTGGCTTTACCAGAGCTACCCTGTATGGGTTTCTTGAGGGCTACTCTGTACCTTCCTCCTCCCAAGTTTCATCTTGAGCTTTGTACTCTCCCTTTTGTAAAGAATACTGCAGCAGTGATATGGAAGGACATAGTACAGTTGTGTAAAATCTTACTATAACAATAGTTGTCATCCTCTTCACTGTTGCAGTATTCGCTTCCTCCCTCTTCTGTTCTTCCTTTCCTTCTGTCTTCCTGGCCTGGAATTCCTTTCCTTTTTTTCCTTCTGGATGCACACGCTCCTCCTAAATTCCTTGGAGTGTTCCTTCTGGGGCTGTTCATTTCTGAGGTACTTACTTCTATACATCACCTTTATGCCCTACTCCTTGAGCTGGGAGCTTATGCATGATGTAAGATGCCTATAAAAATCCTAAGGCTTTAGTATACTGTCCAGGACATTGGGCTACGCTTGATAGGGAATCCATTTTGTAAAGAGTGCTGCAGCAGTGAAGAGAAGGACATCATCTGTTATTGTAAGATTGTATTCAACTGTACTTTCTCAGTTGCCTCTTTTTTTCCCATCACACCTCCAGCATTTGCTGTCCAGTTGAGAAAAAGCTCTCTGAAGTATGTTTGGGGTATAAAAATACCTATTCAAACGCTTCTAAGCAAAGATGCGAAACCTTCTTGACTTTGTTGCATACTTTGGAGCCATACATATACTTCCCATTGTTTTCTTGTAAACTACTTTTTCGTTTTCTGTTCTCAATCTTTTCTAACCTTCTGTGATTGATTCATATAGTTATCATGCAGTGTTTTACATGTCATACTAATGATCACTTTTTAACAGCAGGTTCTTTTCTAGATGCAACTAAACCTCAACACCATAGCAGGCCTTTCACTTAAGATTCCCCTTTCCCTTTTACTTTGCCAAACTCTATCAGTCTGTGGTAGGGAAGGTAGTCTCTAGCCTCCAGTCCAAACTTTTTGTCTCATCCTGTTCTGTTATCTCTCCCTGCCGATACCTTGGGTCCTTAGCCAGTTTTCTCCAGTAAATTCCAGCACCCTGTTGCATAATTCTTTGTATTTTTACATGCAATCATCCCTGTTGGCAAAATCTTCATTCTGTGTACTCATGTTGGGTTAGTTCTTGTAGTCATAAAGTAGGAGAAAGTGTTCTAGTACATTCTGTATGGTTGTTCTCCTTAAGGATCTATATCCAAAGTACCACTATTTTTATTTCTTGAAATTCCTCTGTGCTTCATCAACCCTTTTTGTTTTGAACTATAACCTCCTGCTTTTATTTATACGAGCCTTAACTGTGCAGCTGTAAAATATATCTTCAAATCAGGTAATCCCAAACCATTTTGCTAATTGGAAGGTTATCCATATTAACTCTTTCCCTATTTCTCTCACAGATAAAATCCTTCAGCTGTTCTTCGTGTTTCACTGTTGCAGTCATTACATTTGGGTAATCTGCTGGCAGGTTACCCTCAGTTGGCCTGATTAACAAAGTCTTGGGTCCTGTGTCGGTTGCTTTCCCTTCTTCCATGAAGTCAGGTCGTCAGGGGTATAAAACATGCAGCCGACGCGATTACATCAGTCTTTCTTGCCACACGGTGCCCGAAGCAGAAGCAGTTCGCAGGTGCCGGTCGGCCGACTCCTGAAATTTTCGTTTTAGAGTTTCAGAACCGAAGTCTTCAACTAAAAGCTAAGTACCCCGTTGGGGAAACTTTTTCTTGCTCCTTACCGATGTCAGTAAAAGTTTAATAATTGTATTACTTGTGGGAAAGCAAATACCTCATAAGGATTTCCATTTGTACTGCATTCCTTGCCTAGGCCCTGACCACAATGTACCTTGCTGTCGGTTTTGTGCTTTATTTAATCAGTGCACTATCCGTCGTCTGTACATTTTTGCTTCTAAATATTTCGGTTTTTGGTTTTAAGTATCCAGAAATGACGTCGGTTAGCCATCCGACTACCGGAATAGTGAAAAAAAAGTAAAGAAAAAAGGCCGTTTAGGTCCAAAACTGCCACTGACGTTTCTAAGCCAGTCGCCGGTACTCAGTGAGGCGCTTTCGGAGCCATTGATACCCGCTACTTCTGATTCGCAAGGTATGCCGCAAAATGCTTCACCTATAGAACCCGTGGATGTCTCTACCTTGGATAGGTCCGGAGCCGCTGTGCAGGCACTGGCTTCTGAGGGTGTATTCAGGCCTACAGACTTGCATATTAAACTGACTCCACCTTCAATATTAAGGCCTAAATCTTGATCTATGTCTAAAAAACTGATGCCCAGGCCACATGTTCAGGCTCTTGTGCCTAAAAAACAAATGATCAAAATGGCTGAAGATTTAATTACTCTAATCAGGGGTAGTCAACCCCCCCCCCCTTCTAAGAGGCCTAGGCCTGAACTTGACTATGAATCTTCTGAACAGGACTCTGTCTTTTCTGACTCTTCTAATGACCTAGATTTGTCCTTACCTACTTATGAGGACTCTGATACAGAAGATTCCATTCCCTCTGCTTCTACCCCTGCGGATTTTTCTTTTGAGGAAACTTTACATACCTAAGGGAGCATTTCCACTGGGAAAGACAGGATTTTTCTGCATCCAAAAAGAGGCTTAGGGGTTTCCTTCTTCCTCAGCATAGGCCTTTGGCTGTACCTCCTGTACTAGATATTGTTATTGGTGTTTTTGGAATCCTGTATGGCCCCTGATTCCTTGCCTCCGGCCCCTAGTAAACCAGACAGATACTACAGGGTTCCTGACTCCCACAAATTCATTTTCAAAAATCTTGTTGCGGACCCTGAAACCATTTCTCAGGGACCCAAGGGTATTAAGGCTTCTACTGCTAAAAATCCTTCCCCTTCTGATAGAGACTCCAGGGCGCTGGATAGATTGGGTAAAAAGGTTTATACTTCTGCAACCTTGGCAATCAGGGCTTTAAACTGTCAATTCCATATGCTAAAATATCAACAGCATGTCATGGGACTGCTTAAACGGAAAATTATGTTGATTCTGACTGTGTGGAAAATAAAGATTTACAGGATTTATTGCATTCAGCTGAACAAGTTGGAAAACATACTTTGCAATGTGGTTTTGATTCTTTAGAGGCCTCTTGCAGGGCTTTTGTTACTGGGTCTGTGCTTAGAAGGCATGCTTAGCTTAAGGAGCAATCTCTGCCTGATCGTGTTAAAGCAAAACTGTTGGATGCTCCTTTGCAGCAAGACCGTCTGTTTGGCAATAAGGCTGAAGAAGTTCTAAAAAAGATGGAAGATGAAGCAAAATCTATGCAAACTGTGAAAGATTTCTTACAAATACAACCTCCAAGATTTAGTAGGCACTTTTCCAGCTCCTTGCAGAGCCTCTCAAGCCAAACCCAGACACTCCAAAAGCACCAGGTTTCAGTCCCAGGGGACTTTCATAACTAAGCAATGGGGTGCTTCCACTTCCAAATCTGGGAATAACAAAACACCACCCTATGGTAAACAGTCTCAATGACTTTCCTTTAAAATTACCAAGCACTTGCCTCTTAGCCGCTCCTTTGGGGGAAAACTGGCTGTTCATGCAAAAAAACTGGCAACTTTATAACCCAGGACAAATGAGTTTTCAATGTAGTGCCCCAGAGATGCAGATTTCATTAATACATGCTGCCAACGCCAAGCGGGTGGCCAGAATTGCCCCCAAATCAGTGGGCAGAGGCTCAGAAACAAGTACTTACCCTAAACATGGGGGCTATTCAGCTAGTACCAGAAGAGGAAAAGGGACAAGGTTTCTATTCCAGACATTTCTTGGTACCCAGAAAAGACAAGTCATAGCGTCCAGTTCTGGACCTGTCTACTCTAAACACCTTTCTGGACATTCCGAAATTCAAGATGCTGACTCTTCACCAGTTACTTCCTATGCTAGGCAAGGATGCTTGGTTGGCAACTCTAGATTTAAGAGGCTTACCTGCATATCCCAATGGTGGTGGTGCTGCGGTAGCGTTGTCGCCTCACAGTAAGACGCTGTCCGGTTCGATTCTCAGCTAGAGCGTCTTCTGTCAGGAGACATGCGTGAATGGGCGTACCTTCGTTGAAGGTTGTGCATCAGGGCTGGCAACTCGGCATGTAAAAATCTACTGCCAATAATTAGCGGACCGGAGTTCCGCTGTGGTGACCCCTAACTGGGAAAAACCGAAAGACGCAACCACCTGCATATCCCAATCAGGGAATCTTGCAGAAGATGCCTACGCTTCAAAGCAGGCTACTTGCATTAATGAAGAAATTGCTTGAAACCACCACGAATTGAGTCAAACAGCATTTAATGACAAAAAGTAAAACAGGAACTCATCAGGTTACATTCTTTCTTTATATTAGTGATTCAATTAAATTAAGCTCATCTGCATTATTGGTTTGCTGAAATCAGCATCTAAATACCCAATCCAAATATATTAAGTATAATATTGAAGCAAGCAACATAATGATGTTACTCATAAATTCAGCAGCATGATAAAATCAAAGTTTGTGCAAAAAATTCATATCAAAAGGCATGATTGCTAGATACAATCCTGCCTAGCAGGAAATAATGCCATTTTTGGAAGAAATAGGCTGTTAGTAAATTAGCACACACAATCTAAAATATAGTTAAGTCAGCCATTACTAAATTATCAGTGCTTAAAAACATAAAAATAATATAGGCTTAGATATCCATGTGCATTTATAGTTGCCTTAGTCAACTGCTAACTAAACATCATTGCAAAAGTGAACCAAGTATTCCTATTTACATATAAAGATTATACTCCTATAACTGAGTGTCATGTCTGCAGATATCACTAGGTAAGCTATATTAATTATATATATAGTATTAGGTAAAAATAATAATAAAACAAGCGACATAGCCTTCATATATATAATGAATAATTTTTCCAGATATAGCCCTCATTACAAATCAGTAATTTTATCATTTGGATCAACCTTTTGTTTCACCTTAAGTTTATATATTATATGGGTAATATAGAGCTATAGAATATAAAAGCTCAGATCATAGTATAAAATCGCCATAACAAATAACGAATAAAGACACAAACATGATTAGCTAAAACTATATTAATTAAATAGCCTAGGCAGTTAATTATATATATTAATAAGTTATGGCATATGTAATATGCGGCTGTATAATCGTATAAAGGACAACTACATAGGAAATATAGTAAAAACCATGCTGAGAGTCATTAGCAAAATTCATTAGCAGAAATTCATTTAATCAAAAACATATAAGTTTGAAGAAACAACGAACTAGTATATTAATGTAAACAATATTATAAGTTTCACATAGGATTATAGTACAAAAATTGAAAACTAAAAAATAATATTAATTTTTGCAAAGAATATATCAAATACAATTAACCATTCATAGTTTATCAGAAAGCTGACTAACCCAATAATATTAAAAAAATGTCTTTTTTTTAATCAAACAAAACAAGAGATGATTGTAGGGTATGCTCTGCTCTAGCTGCATGCATTTCACTACGGCACAATCAAAACCAAACATTCAGATTACAGGCTACTTGCATTATCAGTTCTCTACACTGCCCTTTGGCTTGTCTACTGCGCCCAGGGTATTCACAAAGTGCCTGGCCCCAGTAATTGCATTTTGCAGGCAAAGAAATATCCAAATATATCCATACCTGGACGATTGTCTAATTCAGGCAGAAAACCCGGCCATTCTTCTAAAACACCTGGCGTTTGTAAAAAGGGTTCTAACTTCTCTAGGGTACACCATAAACGAAAATAAATCACAACTGGTACCCTCTCAAAAAAATTACATTCCTGGGTGCAAGCTTGAATACAAATTCATTTGGTGACTTACTTCAAACAGGTGGCCACAAAAACACTGCTATGTGCAAGACAAATACTGCAAGCCTTGGGGGGGTTCATGGCCTCCTGCATTCTTCTAATTCCACATGCAAGACTGCATATGAGGAAACTTCAGTGGTACTTAAAAAGCTTATGGAGTCAACATTCTCACAGCCTGGAAACAATGAATCTGAAGTAGGAACTTCATTTGTCAGCAACCTGTGGGATACGGATCTGATCTCGGATCCGAGCCGGCAACTTCTAACATAACATAGATCCAAGCTCCTAGCTCCTCCCCCTTACCCATAATCCCCTGCCTGCCCTAACTGACCTCGGATCTAGTTTGCCGCTCTTCAAGCAACAGCTAGGTTCAGAGCTCTTGGCGTTTTGTGAGAAAAAAAGTTTTTATATTTTTTCTTCTGAGTGACTGTGTGTGTGATAGGTTTACCCTTTCTCCTTTTACATATATAACTTGTTTTATTTTAAGTATAATTCTCCCTCCCCCGCTGGTCGTAGCGTGTGTGTGTGACTGGATTAGGGGCCTAGTGAGTGTGCTTACTTCAGTATGTCGGAGGCCCCTAAGGCAATTTTTTCGAAATGCACCGAGTGTGGTCACAAACTTTCACCGGCTGATGGCTACATTCGGTGCGTTAGGTGCCTTGGGGTTGAACACCTCTCTTTGGGTTGCGCGATTTGTGCGGCGTTCAACCCCAGGGCACTCAAGGATCGAAGGTTGAAGCTAGTTCTGGCGGGTCTTCTACCCCCAGACTCTGCTTCGGCCTCCGGTGCCTGCTACCCCCGGTAGCGGTCACCCCTGCCTCCCTTCCTCCGACCGGGACTCAACCTCCCGCTTCGGTTCCAGAGGATAGGGAGGCCAGGAAAGAGAAGCGGCGGGAGAAGCACCTTAAGCGGCGGGCCGAGGACTCTTCATCGGTCCCGCCCGACAAGAGGGCTTCCACGTCCAAGTCTTCTCGATCTCCTCCTCGGACCCGATCCCCTTGTTTCTCCCCAGGTCCCGAGGAGGAGGTGGTCCGGTCCCTGTCGAGGTCATCGAGGCGACACTCCAGGTCTGCCTCGGTGGCCTCGTCGAGGTCCACTTTTAGCATGTCTGATGCGGATATGGACCGGATGATGAGGAGATTCATCCAGGCCCAGATGCAGATGGGAGTGCTCCTGCCTCCCCCCCCCCCTCTGGGGGGGAGCTCGACCCCTTTTTTCACTCCTATAGCTCCTTCTCCGACCCGCATTCCGGGCTCTGAGCGCTCTGAGCCGAGTCACGTTGGATCCGGGGGTAGGTCGGAGCCGACCGTGCTGGGCACGTCGGCTCAGACTATTCCCTCGAGTCTGTCGGATCCGACCTCTCGGAGCCATGGGCCGAGCTTCGGATCCGAGGGATTCGGTGTGCTTTCGGCTCCGTCCCGGTCTGAGCACACTGGTCCTTCGGATCAGACGTTCTCGGCGCCAGGTCCGATCCCCGCTTCGGATCAGAGTGGGAGTCGGATCTCGGATCCTTCTGAGAGCGGCTCCCCCTCGGCTTTTGCTGCGGTGGAGAGGGCACTGTCGAGTGCTTCCAGGCCTCTGGTCCTGGCTTCGGCTCCCTCCTGCACTCCTTCTCATCTGATCCTGGCTCCCCTCATCCGGACCTCTGGGCAGCCTGCCTCAGCGCCTTTAGGAGTTCCAGTGGAACAGGTTACAGCCAGTGAGGACTCCTCGGACAGCCCCGAGGAGATTCCCCACAAGGCAAAGTGCAAAGGAGGCACATAGACTCCCTGAGAGTCTCACAGAAGATACCGACTTGGATGAAGGGAAGGCTCCCGAGATCACCCCTGAGGATGTCTCCTTTGGAGACATCATGGAAATGCTCAAAATCAGAGGTGGGTGGTCTGCCCCCAAGGCTTCCTCTGACGAGTCCGTATTCCTTGAGGCGTTCGAGGCAGGACCATCTACCTCTTGGGTGTCCCCTCCACCCGACCCCCTGGTGGATCTCATATCCTCTAGGGCTTGGAAGGAACCAGACACCGTAGAGCCGATCCCCAGACGCCCAGACAAAATTTTGAGCCCCCCTGCAGAGAGATCACATTGGAGCAGAGGTCCCCCTGTGGATGCCATGTTGGTGGCTGCAGCCACTAAGAAAGAGTTGGCTCAAGAGAGCCCCACGGTTCATCCTCCGAGCAAGGAGTCTCGCGAGATGGACCGTCTTGGGAAGCGGGCCTTCAGTTCAGCTACCTTCTCTATGAGGGCCTTGAACTATATGGCACACGTTATTAGGATGCAGCGGGACCTAATTAAGGAATACGCTGCTTCTCCCCCGGGGTCCATGTCGGAGGGATACAAGGATTTGTACTCTTCCCGAATGGCCACCCTCCGCTCTATCTCTAATACCTCTATGCGGCTATTGTCTTATGCTACAGAGGGAGCCGCTAGAGCAGGTGGAGTCGGGCTTGTCATGAGGAGACAGGCCTGGCTCCATCACTGTGACTTCTCGGAACCCTTTAAGGCGTCATTCGCGAATGCCCCTTTTGATGGTTCTGCACTGTTTGGCAAAACCGTTCGTGACACTCTTGTCCAGAGTGAGAAAGATGGGAGGACCTTGTCTGCCGTCGGAGTCTGCTTCTCTGCGTCCCAGAGGTCCTTTTCCAAGAACCAAAAGGGTCAGAAGAAGATGTGGTTCCGAAAATCGCATCAATCTCAGTCTGCTCAGGACAACCAGTCCTCTCGTGGCAGAGGAGGACAGGGAGGACGCCACCCCAGAGGTAGAGGTTGTCCGAGGAATTTTGGGTCCAGAGAACCTTTCTCTGAGACCCACTCAGAACCCCTGAGGGGTTTCCCGACTGCTCCACTCTGGAGGCAGTCGGGGGGCGTTTTTCGAAGCACCTGGCAAAATGGGAGTCCATAACAACAGATCGCTGGGTGCTTCGCATTATATCCAGAGGTTACCTAATTCCCTTCATAGCCAACCCCAGAATCAGAAGCCTTCCCGACGTCCCACCCAGTCAAAAGAAGGCGGCCGCTGCAGAAATCCAGCAGCTTCTACAAAAAAGAGCCATCCAGCCCGTCCCCCCAGATCAAGTTGGATCAGGGTTTTACTCCAGGTTCTTTCTGGTGCCAAAAAAGACGGGGGACTTGAGGTCATCCTCGACCGCTCTTTCCTAAACCTGGTGGTACCCAAACAAAAGTTCCGAATGGTCACGTTGCAATCCGTCCTCCCCTTATTGCGGGAGGGCGACTGGATGTGCTCTATAGACCTCAAGGATGCGTACTATCACGTTCTAGTGGACAGGCATTCCAGGAGGTTCCTCCGCTTCCGGCTGGGAGCCAGTCACTTTCAATTCAGGGTCCTCCCCTTCGGTCTCACCTCAGCCCCCAGGGTGTTCACCAAGGTCCTAGCGGTAGTAGCGGCCCACCTGAGACTCCAGGGAATTCAGGTCTTTCCATACCTGGACGACTGGCTCCTCACAGCCCCAACAAGGCATCTACTTTGCTCAGGCAGGGACTATTTTCTCGGTCTGGCTCCTCTATTAGGATTAACCATCAACATGACCATATCCTCTCTCATCCCTACACAGATGCTAGATTTTATAGGGGCAAGACTGGATTCCAGACAGATGCTTGCATTCTTCACTCCAGATCGACTTCGGAACCTGATGTTACACGTGCAGGCCATTCTTCATCTGCAAACTCCTTCGGCGGAATTGATTCTGAGGGCCCTAGGATCTATGGCGGCTGCAATCCCTCTGCTACCATTGGCCCGGTTGAACATGAGGATTCTACAGTGGACCCTCCAGGTACAATGGTCCCTGACTTGCAACCCTCTGTCTCACCCGTTTCCTTAAGCAAGGTTTGCAGAAAATCGCTCCTGTGGTGGCTCCAGTCTCCCAACCTCCACACGGGCTGTTCCCTTCTCACTACCTCCACCAGTCGACACAGTGACCACGGACGCTTCTCGCCTGGGGTGGGGGGGGCATTTTTCAGGCAGAACAGTCCAAGGCACTTGGAACGACGTAGAGACCTCTTTGCATATCATCGTCCTAGGGATGAGAGCGGTGCTTTTGACATTGCAAGCACTACACAACTCTCTTCCGGTAGGGACAATTGCGGTACAGACAGACAACATGTCGGTAGTCTGGTACATCAACAAACAAGGGGGAACCAGGTCTTACCCCCTTTGCCACGAGGCCATGAGAGTGTGGGAATGGGCGATTTCCACCAACCGCTTTCTCATAGCAACGCACATTCCGGGACGGTCCAACATTTTAGCGGACAGGCTCAGTCGTACTATCCTGACTCCTTACGAGTGGTCTCTCAACCACCGAGTGGCAGAGCAAGTATTTGCCCGATGGGGGTGACCTTGTTGCGATCTTTTTGCCTCTCCTTCAAACACAAAATGCAACGATTACTTTGCTCTGATCCCCCCTCCAGGGAAGTCCCCGAGAGACTCTCTAGTTCATGCTTGGCCTCCCGGTCTGCTTTATGCTTACCCTCCTCTACCCCTGATGTTGAAATTGTTGCAGAAAGCCAGGCAGCTGGAGAGCAGAATGATCCTCATTGCCCCATTCTGGCCTCGTCGGACGTGGTTCCCTTACCTATGGTCTCACCTAGTGTATCCACCATGGATTCTGGATCCCATTCCAGATCTCATCTCTCATCCTCTCGGTCTTCCAACTCCGAACCTGGTCAACCTCAAGCTGACTGCTTGGTTGCTCCAGTTCCACTCCCCATAAGGACTCCCGGGATCTCATCACCGGTTAAAGCCATTCTTGTAGCAGCTCACAAGCTTTCCACCAGGAAGGTTTATCGGAGTAAGTGGAAACGCTTCACCATTTGGGCAAAACACCATCGTTTAGACCCGTTTACAGCCCCGATATCATCGATTCTAGATTTTCTAACCTCTCTCTTTCACCAGGGGGCTAGTTCTTCCACAGTCAAGGTACAGCTGGCAGCAATCTGATACTATCATGTGGGGCAAGAGTCTGGTCCTATTATCACTTCCAAACTGTGTAAGACCTTTCTCAAGGGTACCTTCCTCCTTAGACCTCCAGTTAAGAGGTGGTACCCCCATGGGATTTATCCTTAGTCTTGCAGTCCTTGACTGGTCCCCCATTCGAACCGGCTGCCACGGTTGATGTCAAATTTCTCTCTTGGAAGACGGCCTTTTTGGTGGCCATAACTTCAGCCAAAAGTGTATCGGAATTGCAAGCCCTTTGCGTCAAACAACCATATTTGGTTTTTCACCCGGATAGGGTTTACCTCAGAATCAACCCGTCCTTTCTACCTAAGGTTTCTTCAGAAGCGAACATCAATCAATCCATCAATCTCCCAGTGTTTTTCCCCAACTTTCATAACAAAGGAGAGTACAAGCTTCATTCCTTGGACGTACACAGACAATTACGTTTTTATATCCACAGAACTGCTGGTTATAGGCAATCTGATCAGTTGTTTATCTCCTTTGCCAAAAGTAATTTTGGAAAATCAGTTTCTAAGGTTTCTCTCTCTAGATGGATCTCGTTGTATTCTGTTAGCATATCAGAGTTCGGGAAGGCCTGCACCTCAAGGAGTCCGTGCTCATTCTACTAGGGCCATTGCCACTTCTGCAGCCTTTCAGGCTAGGGTTCCGCAGCCACTTGGGCTTCATCTCACACCTTTATCAGCCATTATAAAATAGATGTTATTTCCCGAGGTAGAGCGTCCTTTGGCTCTGCGGTGCTCCGGAATATCTTTCCATGAAGGCCACCCAAGACTTGGGTAGCTGGGGACTTGTCCCACAGGTTGCTGACAAATGAAGTTCCTACTTCAGATTAAGAAGTTATGTACTCACCATAACGTTCCATCTGAGTAGGTATCTTCATTTGTCTGCAACCATCCCCCCCTCCTTCCCCCTGACAGATTGGATCGTTCTTGTGTTATTAGCATATGTTCCCATTGGGACACCTGTTATCTGTTGTGCTATGGGGCAAACTTGATCTGAGGTCAGTTAGGGCAGGCAGGGGATTATGGGTAAGGGGGAGGAGCTAGGAGCTCGGATCTATGCTATGTTAGAAGTTGCCGGCTCGGATCTGAGATTGGATCCGTATCCCACAGGTTGCAGACAAATGAAGATACCTACTCAGATGGAACGTTATGGTGAGTACATAACTTCTTATTCCTATCATACCTTGCCTGCGCCTAGAGTTCCTGTGGTGGGCAGAGGCCTGGCAGGGAAGTGCATTCAGGACAAATGGAGCCCAAATCAAATGCACCTTCATATCAATCAGAAAGAATTGCTAGCTGTACAGAATGCACTGACGGCCTTCAAGGACTACCTTCATCCAGGGAAGCTAATGGTAAAGGCGGACAACACCACGGTGATGTGGTACATAAACAAGCAGGGGGGTACACATTCATACCCCCTCTGCAGACTAGCCATGGCATTGTGGAACACTGCCTTGAGCTACCAAGTACAACTAAAAGCACAATTCCTGTCAGGAAAGAAAAATACTCTGGCAGACTAAGCAGAAACCTCACGGATCCCCACAAGTGGAAACTGGATCCACAAGTCTTCAGCATGATAAAGAAATGGGGATGCCCAGCCATAGATCTATTTGCCTCTCCACAACTGCCAACTACAGAGATTCTGCACAAGGACTTATCACAAGCTAGCATGGAAAGTGGATGCTCTATCATTCAGCTGGAAAACCCTAACAGTATATGCCTTTCCTCCTCTGCTTCTCCTCCCCAAGGTACTCCTAAAGGTCACACGAGAAGCTAAAAATGATTCTGATTGCCCCAGACTGGCCCCGCCAGCACTGGTACCCTATCCTAAAGAGCTCGTCTCAAGGCTCAGCCTGGACATTACCTCTAATTCCTCACTTACTGACCCAACGAAGCAATCGGATCCTGCACAGCCAACTCAGGACCCTAAATCTGGCAGCATGGCGGATAATGTAGCCATTCAGAACACACCTCTCTCTAAAGCAGTGATGGATGTTATTTTGGAGGCCCAGTACCAGAAAATCTTATGCAGAAAAATGGAAGAGATTTTGTGCTTGGAACCAGGCACAAGGAATTGACACGTTTGTACCAAATATTCCTCAGATTTTACAATACGTAACTGAGATGCTGGACAAAGGCCTATCCTTTTCATCAATTAAAATCCACGCCTCTGCTATTTCAGTTCATTACAATACGGAACCACCTATTTTTTCTCATCCGTTGCTAAGGCAGTACCTCAGAGGGGCCAAAAACATAAGACCTGCAAGGAGAGCACCAATACCTGCATGGGACCTCAATTATGTCTTGGAAAAACTTACATTGCTTCCTTTTGAGCCAGCCAATACAGCTGAAATAAAGTTCTTATGGAAAATATCTCTGCTCCTAGCAATAACCTCTGCAAGACGAGTCTCAGAGTTACAGGCACTCATGGCTGTGGAACCTTTTTATCATTTTCCATCCAGACAGTGTTTCTCTGAGGACGAATCTGACGTTTATGCCTAAGGTAGTGTCCAGTGTGGCCCTTAACCAAACCATTCATTTGCCCACTTTTTATCCAAACCCACAGAATAAGGGTGATGGACTCCTGCATTCTTTGGGCATACACAGACAGCTACGCTTCTACTTGGACAGAACTAAAGCTTTCAGAAAGGCTGAGCAACTCTTAGTGGCATATGCTGCAGAATCACAAGGAAAGTCTATCTCAAAGCAGACTATTTCAAAGTGGATAGGACACTGCATTCGTTTTTTGCTATTCACAACATGGCAAATCAGTGCCTAAGGGCATTAGGCCACATTCAACCAGAGCAGCAGCCACTTCAGCCTTCCTCAGAGGAGTACCAACCAAAGACATTTTAGAGGCTGCAACTTGGAGTTCGGTGCACTTTTACCAAGCACTACCACTTATCTTTCTACTCTAAATCCAGAGCAGGCTTTGCCACTGCAGTTCTGCAGGGCCTTATAGCCTCTCCTAATCCTATGTAGACCCAGCCACCCAACCTCAGCTTTGGGATTCAACCCAAGTGTAATGACTGCAACAGTGAAACACGATGAACATAGTACAGTTGTGTACCTACCATAAATGTAGATGTTCGAGTGTTTTCACTGCTGCAGTCCAGGTTACCCACCATCCCCCTTTTTCTTTGCTGGGACTTATCTGTACTTCTCTATCCTATACAACCTATGTGGTGTATTTGCTAGTAGATGAAGGAAATGTTTATTTTACTGCATGATTATTTATTGGCATAATTTTTAGCCTTCCAGTTTGGGGGCACCTAACATCTGGGGCAGGAAAAACTGAAGAAAATGGCGTTGGCTGCATCTTTTATACCCCTGGCGCACTGACGTCCGGGAAGAGGCGACAGCAACAGACGCCGGACCTAGACTTTGGAATTCAGGCCGACTGCGGGTCGCCTGCCAGCAGGATAACCCAAGTGTAATGACTGCAACAGTGAATACACTCTAACATCTACATTTGTGGTAGGTACACAACTGTACCCTTAATCAAGAGAAACTCGCCAGCATATGACATGTGACACTTCTGGCTGACTATCACTTATTACTCTCTTTGGAACTGTCTATCAGGCCTTCAAGTTTAAGGTCCCTGGTTTATGGCCCTACGTGTGACGTCCCACTCAACTACGGCAACCAGGGTTGAGCTTTTGTATAGGAGCCGACGTTCGGGTAGCCTGAGGTGGGAAATCCCACACTAAGACTACAGCAACATGGAAGAGAGGGACATCTATGGTTATGGTAAGATTTTACATAACTATTCTTTTCTTCTTTTGGGTATGCGTAGACAACTTCGAACCAAGGATTTCAGGAAAACTGAGCAGTTGTTTGTCTCTCTGTAACAGATTGGACAAGCCAGCTTCCAGAGTTGCTCTAACCAGTTCATTAGCAGATTGTATCTCCTTTTTCTATAGTAAAAGAGGATTATTCTTGCCCAAGTCTCTTGGAGATCATTCCATGAGGTCTGTGGTGGTCTCTTTAGCTTTTTGGTCAAGGGCTTCCATGTATGACATTTGTGTAGCTGTAACTTGGAATAATGCTCACATTTGTTGTTCATTACAAATTGGATTTGGTTTCCAGGACAGCGCTGCCTTTAGCTGTGCAGTGCTCCAGAATATCCTTCCATCAGGGCCAGTGAAGTTTCAGCTAGCTGAGGACCCTGTCCCATCAGTCGAGGAATGAAATGAAAATAACATCAGGTAAAGACGTTATATACTCACTATAACATTCCATCTGTGTTGGCCATTTTCATTCTTCCTGAAATTCCTGCCCCCTTCCTTTTGCTTCTGCAAAGACTCAAGAATTTTCCTTGGGAGTCTTTGTTCCTTGTCTGAGCATGAGCTTCAGCGCCTTTTCTTACTCTGTCTTTTATTAATTTCTTTAAGATATCATCCTTATATCTCTAGGGGTGGCAATTTCGATCTGAGGTATGTTTGGGCATTATGGGTAAAAAAGGAGCTCAAGAGTTGTGGACCAGAGGATCTGGTAGAAGGGGCAGTCGGATCTGAGACCCCATCAGTTGAGGAAGACTGAAAATGGGCAATACATGTGGAATGTTATGGTGAATGCGTAACGTTTATATCTTTAAATCCAGGTCTCCTCTTCTGCTTTCTTGTTTCAAAGCAGTCAAGTTGCCACAGATGCCTCAGACTTTGCTTGTGAAGCAGTTTCAGGAGGGATAAAAGTGTAGGGGAGTGTAAGACAATAAGGACAGACACAAACACATAAATATCCAGTATGCTTGCCCTGATCAAGGCATTGAACTCTCTGAATCATCTTTGGTCCCTAGGACCTCTTCAAGTTTTTAGACAGTGCCACAGTTTTGAAATGCATCATCAAGAAGGGGGTGGAGATCATGTTATACCCCCTTTGCAGGCTAACTACTTTAGCGTGAGATATAGCGTCACTTCACAATCTCACCGTACAGGCATCTTACGTTCTGATAGAGCTTAATTGTATGGCAAACAAGGTAAGCAGGACCAGGACAGACTTTCATGAATATAAACTAGATCAGAGGAGTCTTCCAAGAATTGATTCATTTGTCAACTGACAAGTTTCTGTTCCAGGACTAAATGCAAGAAAGCCTGGAATACCAATGCCTTTTCTTTTACTCGGACAGTAATGCTCTTGTATGCTTTTCCACCTTTCCCATGGATATCCAGGGTCTTTCTTAAGATTCAGAAGGAATCCCCCAAGATCATTGTGGTGACTCCCTTCTGCCGTAGGCAACCGTAGTTCTCCCTTCTTTTGTAAATGTCCAGGTGCAATTGACACAAGATCTGATGCTAGCTGTGAAATTGTTGATCACGGATGGGTGTAGGATCAGACATCGGATCTGTGCTGGCAAATAAGAAGACCGCTCCTGAGCTCAAGCTCCTTCCCTTCCCAAGATCCCTCGCTACCCACAACCCTCCAATCTCGTTTGCCATGATTTGATCTAGACGTGCTTCCTGCAGCTCAAGCTATGACTTCTTTCAGATAAGTAGTTATCTGATGATGATCTTTTTTTCCATTCATCACTGATGGGTTCCGAGTCGGCCTATTACCAATCTTGCGCCAGCCAAAAGAACTCGCGAGTTAAGTCTCTACCCAGAATGCCCTTCTCCTGGTTACCTCAGATCTCATTTGCTGCATAGCCGTAAAGCTGCATTTCAGCCGAGCTCTCAGCTAAGTGAAATCTTTTTGATATTTGTGTAAAAAATGTTTTGGATATCTTCATATTTTATTAAGTGATTAGTATTTCAAGTGTTGTTTCTTCTGTCTAACCTTATTCTTTCCTCTCTACCTATTGGTAAACTCTCAAGTACCGTTGTTGGTAGGGCCTTTCTTCCCTTACCCTTGTGGTATTTCTTCAATACCATAGTTGGTATGGTTTCTCCTGTTTAACCTGTTAGCTTTAAACCTTATTCAGGTGTTTCCTTTTTCTTCTCCACATACCAGTGTATTTGTTATATTTGTGATTTTTTTTTTTTTTTTTTAATTTTTTGACTTCATTATAGTTGGATTATACAGTTGATTTGTGGTGTTTTTCTACCAAGATGTCGGATAAGATGGGTACTTCAGGTTTTAAGCGTTGTACTTGTAAGGGCAAGTTACCTAACAGTGATTCTCATGATGACTGTGTATACTGTTTGGGAGTGGCCCACCATTTGGTGCAACCTCCGTGTGACATTTGTCAGAGTTTCAGCTAACGCAGTCTAAATGAGTGCAAAAATATACTCATTCTGAAAGGATTACTAAAGTCTCCCTTCTCAGAGGCCATTTCTGCGATGGAGGTCTCAACCCCTCCTTCAAAGGACAAAAAGAGATCCCACTCTGATGTTCTTCATGTTTCACTGTTGCAGTCATTACATTTGGGTAATCTGCTGGCAGGTTGCCCTCAGTTGGCCTGATTAACAAAGTCTTGGGTCCTGCGTCAGTTGCTGTCCCTTCTTCCATGACGTCTGGTCGTCAGGGGTGTAAAGCATGCAGCCGACGCCATTACATCAGTCTTTCTTGTCGTGCGGTAGCAGAAGCAGTTTGCAAGTGCCGGTCGGCTGACACCTGAAATTTTCGTTTTCAAGTTTCAGAACCGAAGTCTTCAACTTAAAGCTAAGTACCCCGTTGGGGAAACTTTTTCTTGCTCCTTACCGATGTCAGTAAAACTTAATTGCATTACTTGTGGAAAGCAAATACCTCATAAAGATTTTCATTCATACTGTATTCCTTGCCTAGGCCCTGACTATGACGTACCTTGCTGTCGGTTTTGTGCTTTATTTAATCAGCGCACTGTCCGTCGTCGGTCCATTTTTGCCTCTAAATATTTCGGTTCTCAGTTTAATTACCCAGAAATGAAAAACGCAAAGATAAAGACAGAGACAGGCCGCCGAGGTCCAAAACCGCCACCGACGCTTCTCCTAAGCCACTCGCCAGTTCGCTGGTACTCAGTGAGGCGCTTTCGCAGCCCTTGATACCTGCTACTTCTGATTCGTATGCCGCGAGATGTTTCACCTATGGAACCCGTGCATGTCTCTACCTTGGATGGGTCCGGAGCCCCTGTGCAGGCACCGGCTTCTGAAGGTGTGTTCCGGCCTACAGACTTGCATATTAAATCGACACCGCCTTCATTACTAAGGCCTAAATCTCGATCCATGTCTAAAAAAAACAACGCCCAGGCCACATGTTCAGGCCCCTATGCCTAAAAAACAAATGATAAAAATGACTGAAGATCTAATTACTCTAATCAGGGGTAGTCAAACCCCCCCCCCCCCCCCCAAGAGGCCTAGGGCTGAGCTTGATTATGAATCTTCTGATCAGGATTCTGTTTCTTCTGACTCTTCTAATGACCTGTATTTGTCCATACCTACTTATGAGGATTCTGATACAGAGGATTCCATTCCCTCTGCTTCCCCTCCTGAGGAATTTTCTTTTGGGGAAACTTTACATACTTTAAGGGAGCATTTCCACTGGGAAAGCCAGGAATTTTCTGATTCAAAAAAGAGACTTGGGGATTTCCTTCTTCTATGTCAGCATAGGTCTTTGGCTATACCTCCTGTACTAGACATCGTTGATGATGTGTTTTCGGAATCTAGTTTGGCCCCTAATTCCCTGCCTCCGGCTCCTAGTAAACCTGACAGATACTACAGGGTTCCTGAGTCCCACAAGTTCCCTTTCAAAAATCCTATTGCAGACCCAGAAACCATTTCTCAGAGACCCAAGGGCATTAAGGCTTCTACTGCTAAAAATCCTACCCCTTCTGATAGACACTCCAAGGCGCTGGATAGATGGGGTAAAAAGGTTTATACTTCTGCAACCTTGGCAATCAGAGCTTTAAACTGCCAATTTCATATGTTAAAATATCCACAGCATATTATTGGACTGCTTAAACAGAAAATTATGTTTATTCCTAACTGTGTGGAAAATAAAAATTTACAGGATTTAATGCATTCTGCTAAACAAGTTGGAAAACATACTTTGCAATGTGGTTTTGATTCTTTAGAAGCTTCCTGCAAGGCTGCTGTTACTGGGTCTGTGCTTGCAAGGCATGCTTGGCTTAAGGAGCAATCTTTTCCTGATCATGTTAAAGCAAAATTGTTGGATGCTCCTTAGATCAGGACCGCCTGTTTGGCAATAAGGCTGAAGAAGTTCTAAAAAAGATGGAAGATAAAGCAAAATCTATGCAAACTGTTAAAGATTTCTTACAAGTGCAACCTCCAAGATTTAGTAGGCACTGGCCTACTATGAATTGGTCCTTTCCAGCCCCTTCCAGATCCTCTCAAGCCAAACCCAGACAGCAAAAACCCCAGGTTTCAGTCCCAGGGGACTCAGAACTAAGCAGTGGGGAGGCCTCCACTTCCAAATCTGGAAATAAGGCACCCCCCTATAGTAAACGGTCTCAATGACTTCCTTTTAAAATTACCAAGCACTTATCTTTTAACCGCTCCTTTGGGGGGAAAGATTGCTCTTTATGCAAAGAACTGGGAACTCATAACCCAGGACAAATGAGTTTTAAATATAGTGTCCCAGGGATATAGATTTCATTTCCACACGTTGTCAACACCAAACGGGTGGCCATACCTGCCCCCAAATCAGTGGGCAGAGGATCAAAAACAAGTACTTTCCCTCTTAAGCATGGGGGCTAGTCAACTGGTACCAGAAGAGGAAAAGGGACAAGGTTTCTATTCCAGGCTTTTTCTGGTACCCAGAAAAGACAAATCATGGCATCCAATCCTGGACCTATCTACTCTAAACACCTTTCTGGAGATTCCAAAATTCAAGATGCTGACTCTTCACCAGTTACTTCCTATGCTAGGCAAAGACACCTGGTTTGGCAACTCTAGATTTAAAAGAAGCATACCTGCACATCCCAATCAAGGGAATCTTGCAGAAGATACCTACGCTTCAAAGCAGGCTACTTGCATTATCAGTTCTCTGCACTGCCCTTTGGCTTGTCTGCTGCGCCCGGGGTATTCACAAAGTGCCTGGCTCCAGTTATTGCATTTTGCAGGCAAAGAAATATTCAAATATTATTCATACCTTAACTTTGTTTTGGAGAAGCTCACTGTACCTCTTTTCGAGCCGGCTGCTACTGCAGACTTAAACTTTCTTTCTTGGAAAACAGCCTTCCTTTTAGCAATCACTTCAGCTAGAAGGATGTCTGAATTACAGGCCCTTATGGCAGTGGAGCCTTTCATCATCTTTCATGCGGAAAAGGGCATCTCTGAGGACCAATCCATCCTTCATGCCCAAGGTGGTTTCCAGTGTGGCTCTTAATCAGTCCGTTCATTTGCCAACCTTCTTTCCCAATCCACAGAACAAAGGGGAACGGATTCTGCATTCCTTGGATGTGCACAGACAACTTAGATCCTGCTTGGACAGGACTAAATCTCTAAGAAAATCTGGTAGCATTTGCTGCAGGGGCAGAGGGGAAGGCTATTTAAAAAAAAAAAAATTTCAAAATGGATAAGCCATTGCATTCATTTCTGCTATAAGTACCATGGAAAACCTATCCCCCAGGGGATCAGATCTCACTCCATCAGGTCTGCATCTACTTCTGCAGCCTTTCTCAGAGGTGTTCCTACCAGGGATTTTCTATAAACTGCTACCTGGAGTTCTGTACATACTTTCACCAAGCATTATCATTTACCACTTTTCTCTAAATCCAGAGCTGGTTTTGCCACTGCTGTCTTGCAGGGCCTTATAGCTGGCCCTAATGCTGTATAAACTCCTTCTCCCAACTGTAGCTTTGGGAATCTACCCAAATGTAATGACTGCAACAGTGAAACACGAAGAACATAGTACAGTTGTGTACACTTGAATGTAGATGTTAGAGTGTATTTACTGTTGCAGTCCTGGTTAACCTTAACCTCCCTCCAGACCCCTACTTTTCTCTGGCTATACCTCTAGTTTCTTTTAGTATGCTTCAAAGCCTTTTTGGTGTATTTGGTTTTATTTGGAGGTATATTTCTGTGTTTTTTAATTTTATTTGCTCCCCATTGGGGGGGAGGGGGGGAGCACCTGACATCTGGGGCAAGAAAAACTGATTTAATGGCGTCGGATGCATGTTTTATACCACTGGCGACCTGACATCATGGAAGAAGGGACAGCAACCAACGCAGGACCCAAGACTTTATTAATCAGGCCAACTGAGGGCAGCCTGCCAGCAGATTACCCAAATGTAATGACTGTAACAGTGAATACACTTGAACATCTACATTTATTGCAAGTGTACACAACTGTACTTTTCCCCCTCCCCATAGTCTTCCAGAGAGAAAGATGCTGCATACCTTGGATGAGCACAGACAACTCAGTTTTTTTTTAACTAAAGCCGTCAGGAAATCTGATCAGCTTTTTGTGTCTTTTCATCCAAGGGCTCTGGGAAGGACTGCTTCCAAGCAGGCTATTTCTACTTGGATTTTAAAAGCAATTTCCTTTTATGTTTTTCATGGTAAGAGCCTTTCTACTCCAGTTAAGACTCACTCCAGTAGGGTTTGTAGCTTCCTCTGGTGCTTTTTTTTCAAAGGTATGGATACTTCTAATTTTGAAGCAGCTACTTGGACTTATGTGCATACTTTTTCTTTTACTTCTTGCAGTCTTGATAAAAGTATCTCCCAGGCTTCAGAGGAGCAGTAGTTGGCTGGGAGTTTTGTTTCAGGTAGATGAGTTCCTGTTGAGGGAATCCCTAAACACAAATTATTGTTCTTTAAAAATATATATTTCATATTTTTAAAATCAGTGCTTCCGCTTTAAGAAACCTGGTATTTTTTCACAATATCAGAAGTTTTTTGTCAAGGACACCTTTTATTATCCGTAGGTGTTTATTTGGGTGTACTTTTGTGTGAAATTATTTGCTGCTTGTGTAAACTTTGAATTTTTTGGGATAAAAAAGTTTACAGTGGGGATAGAAAATTTTTTTACAGAGAAATTGGCAGGAATGTATGCATCAGTGTAATGTTATGCTTGCTTTGTAACAACTTACCTGCCATTTTGATTTCTGTCCATGTGTTTGAGTGTTTAAAAAGTGAGTAGTCGAGTGGAAGTATGCTACTTGTGAACACCTTGAAAAACTCTCTGACTCCAACTTATTGCTTTTGGTTCCTCTTGCCCAGCTGCAGCATAGCTACTTAAATTGATCCAGCGGATTCTTTTGCTGCAGTACCTAGAAGGAAACAAAACATTTGCTAAAGGATGCTCTTTATGATGTTCATCGTGTTACCCTACTGCAGTCATCACACTTGGGTTATCCTGCCGTCAGGCGGTCCCGCAGTCAGCTCGAATTCCAAAGTCTTGGTTTGGCGTTGGTTGCTGTTGCTTCTTCCCTGACGTCAGTGCGTCAGGGATATATAAGAGGCATCCAACGCCATTTTCTCCAGTCTTTCTTGCTGCGTGGTGCCCGAAGCAGAAGCAGTTCGCAAGTGCCAGTCGGCTGACACCTGAGATTTTCGATTTGAATTTCAGACCGAAGTCTTCAATAAAGCTAAGTACCCCGTTGGGGAACATTTTCTTGCCTCAGTCCGATGTCTGAATAAGTTAACAATTGCATTTCTTGTGGGAAGCAAATACCTCATAAAGACTTCCATTCCTATTGTATTCCTTGCCTAGGCCCAGACCACGATGTCACAGGTTGTCAGTTTTGCGCTAGGTTTAAGAAACGCACTATCAAATGCCGTTTTTGACTTTGCACAGCATTACTTTGGTAGGAAATTCAATTATATCATGCCGTCGGAGCAGCAGACTACCTCAATTCATAAAAAACGCAAGGTTAAGGACAGGCAGCCTAGGAATAAGCAAGACCCCGAGGCCTCAGCTGGGCCTGTCGCCGGTTCTCCGGTTTTCAGTGAGGCGCCTACGTAGCCCCTGACTACCGCAGAGCTGGAACCCCAGACAGCTGCCGACTCCCAAACAGAGTCTACTAGGCCCACGCAGCCATCTACCGACACCGGAGCAGATTTAGACACCGGTGCTGAGGAAACACCTTCGGTTGCAGAAGGTGTCTTCAGACCGACTACACTCACCATTAAATCTTATGCTAAGCTTAAAACTCCTTTAAAACCTAAGAAAACTGTTAATCAGTCTACAGGTCAAGGCCCCATGCCTAAGAAACAGATGCTTAAGATGGCTGAAGATTTAATTACCCTTATCAGGGGTTCCCATCCCCCTTCTGATAAAAGACCAAGACAAGAGGAGGATTATGCATCCTCTGACCAGGTTTCTCTCTCCTCAGATTCTTCTGAGGAACAGGATTACACTTTTCCACCTTATGAGGATTCTGATGCTGAAGACTCTATTCCCTCAGCATCTCCCCCTGAAGACTACTCCTTTGGGGAAACATTACATACCATGAGGGAACATTTCCACTGGGAAGGCCAGGATTACTCAGATTCTAAGAAAAGGCTCCGAGAGTTCCTTCTATTACCCCAGCACAGACCTCTTGCAATTCCTCCTGTTTTAGATATTGTGGATGATGTCTACTTATTTACTTAAATCCAGACTCTCTACCTCCTGCTCCAGCCAAACCAGACCAATACTACAGAGTACCTGACTCGCGCAAATTCCTTTATAAAAGCCCTGTAGCTGACCCAGGAACCATATCCCATGGTCCTAAGGGAGCAAAGGCTTCTATGGCTAAAAATTCTGTGCCCTCTGAAAGAGATTCCAGAGCCCTAGATAGATGGGGAAAGAAAATATACACCTCTGCAACTTTGGCTATGAGAGCATTAAATTGCCAGTTTCACATGTTGAAATATCAACAATTCCTGATGTCTCAGTTAAAACAAAAAATGAGCACACACTCAGAACAGCCTGAGTTCATGGAAATGCAGGATCTGTTGCATGCAGCTGAACAGGTGGGCAAGCATACTTTACAATGCGGATTTGATTCACTGTAGAGCAGCCGTTACTGGCTCAGTCATTCGTAGACATGCTTGGTTAAAAGAGCAAACCCTCCCTGACCATGTTAAAGCAAAATTATTGGATGCACCTTTACAACAGGATGTATTATTTGGTGTCAAAGCAGAAGAGGTTTTAAAGAAAATGGAGGATAAGGCTAAATCTATGCAAACGGTCAAGGATTTCTTGCAGGTGCAACCCCCTCGCTTCAGCAGAAATTGGCCAACAAAAAATTGGTCCTTTCCAGCTTCAGACAGATCACAGAGGGGCAAATACAGACGCCCAAGGGGCAGAGGTCAATCACAGGGCCCTTACAAACCTCGCCAATGGGGTTCTGCTACCCAGAAAGGAGGAGAAGACAGGCCCCAAGTTAGCAGAAGGCAGACACAATGACTCTATCCTCAAACTACCAAGCAAGTCTCTCCTGGCTACACTCTTGGGAGGAAAACTAGCATTTTTTGCAGACAACTGGCACATCATCACAAAAGACAAATGGGTTCTAAACATTGTCTCTCAAGGATACATATTCCACTTTCATACCTTACCAAGGATCAAAGGAATGCCAAACCTGCCACCAAATCAATGGTCAGAGGCACAAAAACAAATTACAGCTCTCATGAACATGAGAGCCATTCAACAGGTACCTACACAGGAGCAGGGACAAGGATTTTACTCAAGACTCTTCCTAGTTCCAAGAAAGGACAAAGCATGGAGACCCATTCTGGATCTTTCAATTCTGAACACCTATCTGCAAGTACCAAAATTCAAGATGCTAACACTACAGCAGCTTCTTCCCATGCTGGGCAAGAAGGCTTGGCTAGTCACTTTGGACCTCAAGGAGGCATACCTGCATGTCCCTATCAGACAAAATTGCAGAAGATACCTCCACTTCATTGCAGGTTCAACGCATTATCAATTCTCTGCACTGCCCTTTGGCTTATCTACTGTGCCCAGGGTATTCACAAAATGCCTGGCACCAGTAATTGCATACTGCAAACAAAGAGGAATTCAAATATACCCATACCTGGACGACTGTCTTATTCAAGCAGAAAGCAAGGATATTCTTTTACAGCATCTGGCATTTGTCAAACACCTTCTAAGTTGCCTAGGGTACACAGTAAATGAAAAGAAATCAATACTAGTGCCCTCACAAAACATAACATTCCTGGATGCCAGCTTGAATACAATGGCCCAGATGGCTTATCTCACGCCAGGCAAACAACGACATCTGTTTCAATATTTCAAAATAATGGCAACAAAGACCCAACTCCCTGCAAGAAAAATTCTGCAGGCCTTGGGATTCATGGCGTCTTGCATTCTACTAATACGATTTGCAAAACTGCATATGAGGAAATTACAATGGTACCTGAAAAGTGTATGGACTCTGCATAGCCACAGCTTGGAAACCATGATGCCACTCATTCCCTACCTTCAACAGGAGTTTCTATGGTGGGTGCAGGCATGTCATCTCAACAAGGGTCAGCCTTTCACCTTACCCACAGCCAGGCAAACTATGACAACAGATGTATCGGACTATGCCTGGGGAGCACACATGGCAGCACAGTGCATTCAGGGCAAATGGACTACAGATCAGAGACACCTGCATATCAACCAAAAAGAAATGCTAGCAGTGCAGAATGCCCTAACAGCTTTCAAGGACCTTCCAGACAACACCACAGTTATGTGGTACATAAACAAGCAAGGGGGCACACATTCCTACCATCTATGCAGGCAAGCAATGACCTTGTGGAACACTGCACTGTCTTACCAAGTTCAATTACAAGCGCAATTCCTGCCAGGAAAGAAAAACACATTGGCAGATGACCTAAGCAGAAACATCATGGATCCACACGAATGGAAACTAAATCCACAAGTATTTGCAATGATAGCTCAAAAATGGGGATGCCCAGACATAGATCTGTTTGCAAGCCCCCACAACCACCAACTTCAAAAATTTTGCACAAGGACCTTCCATCCACTAGCTTGGAAAGTGGATGCTCTCTCATTCAGTTGGAAAACATTAACAGTGTATACTTTCCCTCCACTGCCTCTTCTAGCAAAGGTACTGCTAAAAGTCAGATTAGAGAGGTCACAAATGATTCTCGTTGCACCAGACTGGTCGCGCCAACATTGGTATCCAATTTTAAGGACCATGGCCCAGGGCCCACCATGGATTTTGCCACAAATTCCTCACCTGCTCACCCAGCGAGACAATCTGATTCTACGTAGCCAGCTCAAGACTTTAAACCTGGCTGCATGGCAAATTACCTAAACAACCAGCCAACACCTTTATCCAAAGTTGTTATGGATGTCATTCTGGAGGCCAGGAGGCCCAGCACCAGGAAAACCTATTCAGACAAATGGAAAAGATTTTGCTCCTGGAACCAGGCTAAAGGCCTAAATCCCCTGGAACCGACCATTCCTCAGATTCTACAATATTTAACTGAGATGTTACACAAAGGACTTTCCTTTTCATCTATTAAGATCCACGCCTCAGCAATTTCAGCTCATTACAGCATGGATCCTCCTTTATTTTCACATCCACTCCTAAGACAGTACCTCAGAGGGGCCAAGAACTTAAGACCACCAAGGAGAGCTCCAACACCTACTTGGGATCTCAACTTTGTCCTGGAAAAGCTTACACTGCCGCCCTTTGAACCAGCTTTTTCAACTGATTTAAAATTTCTTTCTTGGAAAACTGCCCTACTACTAGCAATAACCTCAGCTAGAAGAGTCTCAGAGCTACAGGCACTAATGGCAGTGGAACCTTTCCTCATTTTTCATCAAGACAGAGTTTCTCTACGAACTAATCCTTCCTTTATGCCAAAGGTGGTATCCAGTGTGGCCCTAAAGCAAACCATTCACTTGCCCACCTTCTTCTCAAATCCCCAGAACAAAGGAGAAAAACTCCTGCACTCTTTGGACATTCACAGGCAATTACGTTACTACTTGGATAAAACTAAGGCTTTTAGAAAAACTGACCAGCTCTTTGTAGCCTATGCTACAGGATCACAAGGAAAAGCCATCTCAAAACAGACCATTTCTAAATGGATAGGACATTGCATACGTTTCTGCTACACACATCATGGGAAACCTGTACCTGCTAACATTAGGTCCCACTCCACCAGGGCTACAGCTACATAAGCAGCCTTTCTCAGGGGAGTGCCAACCAAGTATATTCTGGAAGCTGCTACTTGGAGTTCAGTGCACACCTTCACCAAACACTATCACTTACCTCTTTACTCTTAAGTCTAGAGCTGGATGTTCTTCATCTCACATTGCTGCAGTCCTTACTCTTGGGTAGTCCGCTGTCCACGGTCGGCCCGAATATCAAAGTATAAGGCTGACGTCGGTCAGGGCGCATTTAACTGACGTCAGGGTACAAATGCGCATGACCGACGTCATATCCTCAGTCTTTTTTGCCGCATGGTCCGATGCAGAAGCAGCATTGCAAGTGCCGGTTGGCGTTCTGAGATTTTTCGATTTAGAAGTTTCAGACCGAGTTCAAAGTTGGCTAAGTACCCCGTTGTGGAATATTTTAGTTTTTTCTTGCCTCAGTTATTTACCGGATGTCAGAAAAAGTTAATTGCGTTTCTTGTGGGAAACAGATACCGCATAGAGATTATCATACTTTGTGTATTCCTTGCTTAGGGCCTGAGCACGACGTTGTTGGCTGTCGCTCTTGTGCTAGATTTAATAAACGCACTATAAAGAGAAGGTTGGATTGTGCAAGGTTAGTCTTTGGGAAGCGGTGTAATTATAAAATGCCGTCGGATGCTCCGACGCCCGCTTCCTCGAAGAAGCGCAAGGACAAGGCAGTTAAGCTTAGGCCAGAAGAACCGTCTGTACCGGACGCCAGTTCTTTAGAGGTGTCGGTGGAGCCGGTGGCTCCACCTGAGATTTCTTTTTGTTCCCAGAGTGAGACCTTATTATTGCAAGATGTGGCCTCTCAGGAGGCAAGTCAGGCTGAGGGGGCTTCTGAAGTTACTGTACTCCCCTCCCTTCCTAAGGTGGCTAGGCCCTCTCCTTCTGTTTCTAAGGCTTCTCCCAGGGGCAAGCCAGGTTTAGCTTCAGTTGTTGTTACCCCTAGCTCTTCAGGTACTATGCCCAAGAAGCATATGCTTAAAATGGCAGAAGATTTGATTACTTTGATTAGGGGTTCTATGCCCCCTCCAGCTAAGAGACCTAGGGTGGAGCCTGAGCTGGGGGGTTTTGAGCAAGCTTCAGATGTTTCAGAGTCTTCGGCTGAAGACTTGCAGGAGTACTCTCCTTATTCTGATATGGATGATTCTACTCCTTCTGCTACCCCTCCTGAGGATTTTTCTTCTTCAGAAACTCTTCATTCCATGAGGGAGCATTTTAAGTGGGAGGGTCAGGGCTTCTCTGATTCCAGGAAACGGCTTAGGGAATTTCTGTTTTTACCCCAGCATAGGCCTTTGGCTATACCTCCTGTTCTGGATGTAGTGGAAGATGTTTTTACAGAGGCTTCTCTTAATCCTGATTCTTTGCCTCCTGCTCCTGTTAAGCCTGATAGGTATTACAGGGTGCCTGAAGTTCATAAGTATCTATTTAAGAGTCCTAGGGCAGACCCAGAAACTGTTAGCCAGGGGCCTAAGGGTCTTAAGGCTTCTGTTGTTAAGAATCCGGTCCCTACAGACAAGGAGGCTAGGGCCTTGGATAGATGGGGAAAGAAAGTTTATACTTCTTCCACTCTTTCTATGAGGGCTCTGAATTGCCAGTTTCACATGTTGAAATACCAAAACTATCTCCTTTCACAATTGAAGTCTAAGGTTGATGCTCTAGCAGTTGGTATTGATTGTAAAGAGTTGCAAGATTTAGTACATGTTTCTGAACAGGTGGGTAAGCATTCTTTGCAATGTGGTTTTGATGCTGTACAGGCCTCGTCTAGGGTGGCTGCCACTGGGACTGTTCTTCGCAGGCACGCCTGGCTGAGGGATCAGAATTTGTCTGAACATGTTAAAACAAGGATTTTAGATGCTCCTTTACAATCTGACGTGTTGTTTGGTCCTCCTGTTGAGTCAGTCTTAAAGAAAATGGAAGACAAGGCTAAGTCTATGCAGACTGTTAAAGATTTTTTGCAGGTCCAGCCTCCAAAGTTTAGTAGAAATTGGCCTACTAAGGGGTGGACGTATCCTTCTTATAATTCCCAGTCTAGGGGTAGATCTAGACGGGGTAAGGGCAGAGCTCAGGGCTCTTTCAGGCCTAGAACAGGGAGTTCTCCTGCACAGGCTTCGGGTGAGGGCAGGGGTCAGTCCTTTCGTAAGCAGACCCAATGACCTACCTTTTCAGCTGCCAGAGCCTGCTCGTCTGGCAGCACCTTTGGGAGGAAGGTTGGCACTTTTCAAAGAAAATTGGAGTTTAATTACCCAGGACAGATGGGTATTGGATATCATACACCACGGCTACAGGTTTTATTTCCATACCTTGCCTCCTTTCAAAGGCATGCCAGACGTTCCTCCGCAACAAAGAATAGAGGCTCACAAACAAGTTTCTCTGTTGCTCCAACTAGGGGCCATACAGCCGGTCCCTTTGCCAGAAGTGGGCCTAGGATTTTATTCTCGCCTGTTCCTAGTACCAAAGAAGGGGAACACGTGGAGACCAATTTTGGATTTATCTATCCTCAACACTTATCTGGACATTCCCAAGTTCAAAATGTTGACGTTGCAGCAGCTTTTACCTCTGCTGGGCAAAGATCATTGGATGGTAACTTTGGATCTCAAGGAGGCTTACCTTCATGTTCCTTTCAGACTCAGTTGCAGAAAGTATCTGCGTTTTCGAGCTGGGACTTCTCACTATCAGTTCTCTGCATTGCCCTTTGTCTTATCTACTGCGCCCAGAGTGTTCACAAAGTTCTGGCTCCAGTGATAGCTTTCTTCAGACTAAAAGGAATACAGATCTATCCTTATTTGAACGACTGCCTGATCCTGGCTCAAGGAAGGCAAGAGCTTCTTCATCATTTGGAATATGTGATAGCAGTGCTAAGATGCCTAGGGTATTCTGTGAACGAAATAAAGTCCAGTCTAGTACCCTCTCAAGACATGTGCTTTCTGGGTGTGAGACTGAATACAGCAGCCCAGATGGCCTTTTTAACCCCGGACAAACAAAAGAGTCTATCCCTTTACTTCCATCAACTATCTCATCAGTCCGGGCTGACTGCAAGGACAGTCCTTCAAGCCTTAGGGTTCATGGCATCTTGTATTCTGGTTCTTCCCAATGCCAAACTGCATATGAGGAAGCTACAATGGTATCTCAAAATGTATGGACACAGCACTGCCAGGATCTGGACACTGTCATTCAAATAATACCTTGCATTCAGAAGGAATTTTTGTGGTGGGCTCAGGAATGTCACCTAAACAAGGGACTCTCTGTGACCCGGCCAGAGGCAAGTCAGATTTTAACGACAGATGCCTCAGACAAAGCTTGGAGAGCTCATCTAAATGGAAAGTGGATACAAAACAAGTGGCCTGTCAGACTACAACATCTACATATCAACATGAAGGAGATGTTAGCAGTCCAGTTTGCCTTAATAGCTTTCAAGGAATTCCTTCTTCCAGGACAGGTGTTGATTCTAACAGACAACACAACTGTCATGTGGTACATCAACAAGCAAGGGGAACATTCTTATCCTCTATGCAGGCAAGCAATGATTTTGTGGGAGACTGCTCTCAGTTTACAGCTCAATCTTCAGGCAAGGTTTCTGCCAGGAGCACAGAACTCCTTAGCAGATGTGTTGAGCAGACGAATTATGGATCCCCACGAGTGGAAATTGGATCCTCATGTATTTCAGAAATTGACAGTGTCATGGGGAACTCCAGACATAGATCTGTTCGCTTCTCCACTAAACCATCAGCTGCCAAAGTTTTGCACGAAAAGGTTTCATCCCACAGCTTGGAGAGTGGATGCTCTTTCTTTCAATTGGAGCAATCTTCATGTGTATGCCTTTCCACCTCTGCCTCTCCTCCCAAAGATACTTCTGAAGGTCAGACAGGACAAGCCAAGGATGATTTTAATAGCTCCAGATTGGCCTCGACAGCATTGGTACCCATTACTAAGAAGTCTAGTATGGAAGCCTCCATGGCCTTTGCCTTCGATTCCACACCTGTTGTCACAGGAGGACAGCCATTTGCTCAATGTCAAGCTTCACTCTCTGCACCTAACAGCCTGGCATATTCTGTTTTGAACCATTATGGGCCTCCACTTCCTCAGCAAGTTTAGAATGTTATTTTGGAAGCTAGAAGGCCTAGTACAAGGAAAGTGTACGCTGACAAATGGAAGAGATTTTTATTTTGGAGTGCAGCAAAAGATTTTGATGTTTCTGAGCCTAATTTGTGTGTGGCTCTTCAATATCTTACTGAGTTACTAGACAAAGGTTTGTCTTTCTCTTCTATTAAAGTTCATGCTGCAGCAATTTCAGCTCACTATGATTGTGACCCGCCATTATTTTCTCATCCTTTGTTCAAGCAATTTCTTAGAGGGGCAAAGAATATAAGACCCCCACGAAGAGCTCCTACTCCTGCTTGGGATCTCAATTTTGTGTTGGAGAAACTCACTCTACAACCTTTTGAGCCTGCAGCTACTGCTGAGTTGAAATATTTATCATGGAAGACTGCTTTTTTGTTGGCCATTACCTCTGCAAGGAGGGTTTCTGAATTACAGGCCCTTATGGCAGTTGAGCCTTTCTTGATTTTCCATAAGGATAGGGTATCATTACGTACTAATCCTTCCTTTATGCCTAAGGTGGTTTCTAGTGTGGCTTTAAACCAGACTATTCATTTGCCTACTTTTTATGCAAATCCCCAAAATAAGGGGGAAAAGATTTTGCACACTTTGGATGTTCACAGGCAGTTGCGTTATTATTTGGACAGAACTAAAGGGTTCAGGCAGTCTCAGCAGTTATTTGTTTCTTTTGCTTTGAGTTCTCAGGGCAAGCCTGTGTCAAAACAAACTATTTCTAAGTGGATTGGGTTTTGCATTGCTTTCTGTTATTCCCATCATGGCAAGGAGGTTCCAGCTGGGATTAGGCCTCATTCCACTAGGGCTACTGCCACTTCAACAGCTTTTTGAGGGAGTGGCAACCAAGGATATTTTGGAGGCAGCTACTTGGAGTTCTGTGCATACTTTCTCTAGGCATTATCACCTGCCACTTTACTCTAAGTCCAGGGCTGGTTTTGCCACTGCGGTTTTGCAGGGCATTTTGGCAGCTCCTGCTTCCTTATAGTTAGCCATCCTCCCTTACCTCTGCTTTGGGATTCTACCCAAGAGTAAGGACTGCAGCAATGTGAGATGAAGAACATAGTACAGTTTTGTACCTACCATAAATGTAGATGTTCGAAGATCCACATTGCTGCAGTCCAATTTACCCTCCCTCCTTCCCCTCTGTAGTTGGAGGTGGTTGTGTGGGTTGGGTTGTACATATTGTATATATTGTATATATTGTACATATGGTTAGTGCACAGGTGGTTGGTTATTTGTATGCTGTCTTTTGGTTTTGACCTTTATTTTTAAGGTCTTCTGACATCTGGGGCAAGAAAAGACTGAGGATATGACGTCGGTCATGCGCATTTGTACCCTGACGTCCTGACGTCAGTTAAATGCGCCCTGACCGACGTCAGCCTTATACTTTGATATTCGGGCCGACCGTGGACAGCGGACTACCCAAGAGTAAGGACTGCAGCAATGTGGATCTTCGAACATCTACATTTATGGTAGGTACAAAACTGTACTTTTTGCCACTGCAGTTTTGCAGGGCCTAATAGCCTCTTCTAACCCTGTTTGACTCCACCTCCCCTCCTTAGCTTTGGGATTCAACCCAAGTGTGATGACTGCAGTAGGGTAACACGATGAACATAGTACAGTTTTCTACCTACCATAAATGTAGATGTTCGAGTGTTCACCCTGCTGCAGTCCAGGTTACCCTCCCTCCATCCCCTCTGAACTAGCTGAACTTATCTCTACCACTTTATCCTATACTACCTCTGTGGTGTATTTGCTTGTGCCTAAGGGTTTTGTTTTATTTTTATATAGCCATATTGGGGGCACCTGACATCTGGGGCAAGAAAAACTAAAGAAAACGGCGTCTTATGCCTCTTGTATACCCCTGACGCACTGATGGGGAAGAAGCGACAGCAACCGACGCCGGACCAAGACTTTGGAATTCGGGCTGACTGCGGGACCGACTGATGGCAGGATAACCCAAGTGTGATGACTGCAGCAGGGTGAACACTCGAACATCTACATTTATGGTAGGTACAAAACTGTACTTTTCACTGTTGCAGTCATCACATTTGGGTAATCTGCCTACGGGTAGCCCTCAGCCAGCCTGTATACCAGAGTCTTGGGATTTCTGCGTCTGATGCTGTCGCTTCTTCCATGACGTCAGGGGTTTAAAACATGCAGCCGACACCATTACATCAGTCTTTCTTGCTGTGCGGTGCCTGAAGCAGAAGCAGTTCGCAAGTGCCGGTCAGCCGACTCCTGAAATTTTAATCTTCGGGTTTCAGACCTGAAGTCTTCTAAAAGGTAAGTACCTCGTTGGGGATCCTTTTTTCTTGCTCTAACCGATGTCAGAAAAAAAGTAATAATTGTCTTGCCTCTGGAAAGCAAATTCTTCAGAGATTTTCATTCTTACTGTGTCACCTGTTTAGGCCCATACCACGACGTCCCTCACTGTCTGTTTTGTGACTTTTTCAACGCCCAAACTATCGGGCAATTTTTGTAGCCAAATACTTTTGCTGTCTATCTCTGTACTCTGAAACGGCGTTGGTAAGCCATCTGACTACCGATCTTCTGAAAAAACGTAAGGATGAAGACCGACACAGACTGCATAGGTCCAAGACTGCAGACGATGCTACCATTAAGCTAGTCGGCAGTCTGCCAGTACTCATTGAGGTGCTTTCGCAGCCCCTGATACCCACTTCTACAGATTTGCAGGCCTCTACTGAGACCCATTCTGAGTCCAGTATGCCGTAAGATGCTTCTTCGTCTATGGAACACACGGATGTCTCCACCTTGAATGGGTCCAGAGTTGCTGTGCAGGCACCGGCTTCTGAGGGTGTATTCAGGCCTACTGATTTTCATATTAAAGCGACAACTTTGTTTCAAGCCAAAAATACTGAATTTATGAGGCCTAAAGTTCGCACTGCACCTAGGAAACAAACGACCAAAGCGCATTCTCAGGCCCACAGGCCTCAAAAAACAAATGATTAGATTGTAGATACCCCACGACAATCAAAGCAAACCAGGTGAAAAGCAGTAATAAATCTCAAGTAAAATGCTATAAAATCATTCTTTTATTAGAAGTAGTGAGCGCTTTCATGTCTCTCAGGACGCTTCATCAGACTTAATATCCGCATATACTTTCAAAAGTGATTATATAAATGTAATGCACCTATAAGAATACAATTGCAAGATACATAACAATAAGAAACAAAGCTATTGGTGTAAAATAGAAGCAAAATACTTCTGTTATAGATTCATAGATTAGTACTAAGCTAACTGCCCTTGTGAGCCATTTTAAGCTTAGCCAATTATCCCGTGTGAGACTCAAACCCTGCACCTTGTGTTTATAAGGCAAACACCTTAACCATTAGGCCACCCTCCCTATATAAAATATAATGAAAAATATACATATGTATTAAAACACATTGCTATAAATACCAATGTACAAAAAGCATCCATATAAAAAATATACAAAGTTATACTAAAAAATGACATAGTATATCATAGAAGTGTACTAACATCTGAATGGTTTATCTATTAAAAAAGGTCTGAATGAAAATTTATCATTGAGGACATGTCCCTTATCAGCTGTCAATTTTATAATCCATCTAGCTTCCTCCTTCTCAGTACCATTCCAAATACTTCCTAACCTCTCTGTAGCATATATATGTTCTAAAACCATGAAGTTAAAAACATGTTGTATCATGTTGTAAAACATGATTAGCCAAAGCATTGGTCTCATTTTCCTTATGGATAGCATACACATGCTCCCTTATCCGTTCCCTAAATGTCCTGTTGGTCTTGCCAACATAAAAACATTGGAGAGGGGTTACCATAGGAGAGATCTTACAGGGCTGCATGAAGTTGAACGTAATGAAGTAGGTCTACCCTATATTAAGAGAAATAATCCATTGCGGATACAACAGGAGAAGAGAGCACAAGAAAAGGGAAGGATAGTCATTCCCTATACTAACAACAATAGCTCTTGTGAATATTATTAAGAAACACTGGGGAATTCTACAGCTAGATGATATCAAGAGCCTAGTGGGTACTAATCCTGGCTTTAGTTCTAGAAACACCAAGTCACTTAAAAGACTTCTTTGCTATGAAAGGAAAAGATAGGATTACTTCCCAAAGCAAAGGAACATATGCCTGTCGAAATTGCAATCATTGTAGCTTCGTTATGAACTCTAATATGCTTATACACCCAGATACTGGGGTAAAATATGAGTTCAATATCTATGCAGATTGTAAATCCAGGAATGTAGTCTATCTTGGTCAGTGTAAAAAATGCCAATGTTTTTATGTTGGCAAGACCAACAGGATACTTAAGGAACAGAAAAGGGAGCATGTGTATGCTATCCATAAGGAAAATGAGACCAAAGCTACTACTGCCAAAAACCCTACCCCCCTCTGATAGAGATTACAGGGCCCTGGACAGATGGGGTAAGCAGGTAAACACTTCTGCAACTTCGGCCATTAGGGGCTTAAACTGCCAGTTTCACATGTTAAAGTATCAGCAGCATATTATTGGATTGCCTAAACAGAAAATGATGTTGATTCCTGATTGTGCTGAAAATAAAGAATTACAGGACTTAATGCATTCTGCTGAACAAGTTAGAAAACATACTTTACAATGTGTGGTTTTGATTCATTAGAGGAATCTTGCAGGGCTGCTGTAACTGTGTCTGTACTTGGAAGTCATGCTTGGCTTAAGGATCAAACTTTGCCAGATCATGTTAAAGCTAAATTACTGGATGCTTCCTTAAACCAAGACCGCCTGTTTGGCAACAAAGCAAAAGAAGTACTTAAAAAGATGGAGGAAAAAGCTAAATCTATGCAAAGAGTTCCTGCAGGTACAACCTCCCAGATTTAGTAGGCATTGGCCTTCTACGAATTGGTCCTTTCCTGTCTCTTCCAGGCCTTCTCAGTCCAAACCCATAACCAGCAGACCACCCAAGCTTCAGTCTCAAGGTACTCACTGGCCCAAGCAATGGGGGGCTCCCACTTCCAAAGCTGGAAGTAGTAAGACACCCCCTATGGAAAACTGTCGCAGTATCTTAACATCAAACCTTCCAAGTCCTGCTCAACTGACCATTGCTTTAGGGTGAAAAGATCACCCTGCATGCAAAAAACTGGGAACTCATTATCCAAGACTAATGGGTTTTAAACATAGTTTCCCAAGGATACAGATTCCACTTCCACCCTTTACCAACCCTAAATGGTTGGCCAGACCTACCCCCAAATCAGTGGGCAGAGGCTCAAAAGCACGTTCTCTCTATTCTAAGCATCAGGGCTATTCAACCTGTCCCAGAAGAGGAATGGGGGCAAGGTTTTTACTCAAGACTTTTCCTGGTACCCAGAAAAGATAATTCCTGGCATCCTATCCTGGACCTGTCTATCCTTAACACCTTTTTGGTAATCCCAAAATTCAAAATGCTAACTCATCAACTGCTTCCCATGCTAGGCAAAAATGCCTGGTTGGCAACACCGGATTTAAAGGAAGCCTACCTGCACATCCCTATCGGGGAATCTTGCAGAAGATACCTACGCTTCAGAGCACTGCCCTTTGGCTTATCTACCGCACCTAGGGCAGGGGTCTGCAACCTGTGGCTCTGAAGCTGCATGTGGCTGTTCCACCCCTCTACAGTGGCTCCCTGTAGCTTTGAAAAATAATGGCCACTCTACTGCACAACACACTTGCATGCACACACACAGAGACTGATCGAGCGACGGACATTAAACATTGCTGTTATAAACTTAGAAACTTGCTGGAATAACACTGTTTCTGTTAACATGCATTTTCCACATACACACCTCTTAACTGTGTAGATTTTTGCAGAATGTCCTGACTTTTGCCCCATATTTTTGGTCGGTTTCTCATTAAATTGTGGTTTTCTGGCAAATCGTTGATGACTTGGTCAGGAAAAAATAGGCATTTAAGTTTTGGACTTAATATCCTTCAGAAAACTAATGCCAATGCAAAATCTGTTCTATCAACTTTGTAATTTTGTAAGAGCAATATTTAAAAAGCGCCCCTATATTTGGGGCTTTGTGCCCTATTATTTATGGCTTTGTCCAGATGTCTTGATCAAAGTGGTCGAGCGATATGACACACACACACAACCACACAGAGCGATCAAGCAATCCCAACAAAGGAACAAAAATAGGGATGGACTTTAAATATTACTCTTATAAACTTAGTTTTTTTATATTTAGTATAATAACTTTATACACTGTTTTATCTTCATTTTAGGGGTCAAATACATTTTGTGGCTCCCGATGAATTTTATTTGGTGAGAGAGAGGCCAAAAATGGCTCTCTGATACTGAAGGTTGCAGACCCCTAGCCTAGGGTGTTCACAAAGTGCCTAGCTCCAGTCATTGCATTTTGCAGGCAAATAAATATTCCTATATACCCGTACCTGAACGATTGTCAAATTCTGGCAGAAAGCCAGGACATACTATTAAATCTGGCATTTGTAAAGAAATTACTAACTTCTCTGGGGTACACCATAAACGAAAAGAAATCGTATCTAGTACCCTGTCAACATATTGTATTTCCTGGGAGCAAGCTTAAATACAACTTCCCAGGTGGCCTACCTCATGCCAGAGAAACAAGTTTATTTGGCAGCCTACTTCAAACTACTGGCCACAAAGACCCAGCTATCTGCAGGGAAAATACTGCAAGCCCTGGGGTTCATGGCCTCTTGCATTCTACTAATTCCATATGCAAGGCTGCATATGAGGGAAGTACAGTGGTATCTAAAAAGCCTATGGTGTCAACATTCTCAAGACCTAGAATCAATGATTCCTATCATCCCTTGTCTAAAGACAGAGTTCCTTTGGTGGGCAGAGGCCTGCCACCACAACAAGGGACTGCCATTCACTCTACCCCTTGCTGCCCAAACCCTAACGGATGCATCAGACTATGCATGCTGGGCTCACTTGGCAGGGCAGTGCATTCAGGGCAAATGGAACCCGAATCAAATGCACCTACTTATCAGTCAAAAAGAAATGTTAGCTGTACAGAATGCTCTGGCAGCCTTCAAGGACCACATACTTCCAGGACAATTATTGGTAAAGACCGACAACACCACTGTTATGTGGCACATAAGCAGGGGGGAGCCCACTTATATAAACAAGCAGGGAAGAACCCACTCATACCCTCTCTGCAGGTTAGCCATGGCTCTGTGGAACACAGGCTTGAGCTACCAAGTGCACCTACAAGCTCAATTCCTGCCAGGCAAGCTAAATACACTGGCAGGCGATCTGAGCAGAAAACTCCTTGACCCATATGAGTGGAAACTGGAACCAAAGATATTCAACATTTTGAGAAACAAATGGGGATCCCATAGAGAGACCTGTTTGCCTCCCCTCAGAACTACCAGTTGTACAAATTCTGCACATAGACTCCCCACAGACAAGCTTGGAAAGTGTATGCCCTGTCCTTCACCTGGAAAAGCCTTTCAGTTTATGCCTTTCCCCCTCTGCCTCTCCTCTCCAAAGTGCTACTAAAGCTCAAACAGGACAAACCAAGGACAATTCTCTGCACCAGACTGGCCACGCCATCACTGGTACCCCCTTCTTACACTGTGTGTCACTGCTGGAAACATGGCTCCTACCTCAGACCCCTGCCCTGCTGTCCTAGCAGGAGGGCCAGATTCTGCATCCACAGCTTCAAACCCTGAACCTTGCAGCCTGGCTAATTATCTGATCTCTCCGTTATCATTCCTCAGTAAGCAAGTGATGGATGTCGTTCTGGAGGCAAGGAGGCCTAGTATTAGAAAATCCTATGCTGAAAAATGGAAAAGATTCTGTTCCTGGAGCCAAACTCAGGGGATGGGCACAACAGTGTCCAATTTACCACACATTCTTCAATACCTAACTGAGATGCTTCACAAAGGCCTTTCCTTTTCTTCCATCAAATTTCATGCCTCTGCCATTTCAGCACATTATAATGCAGAGCCCACCCCTCTTCTCTCATCCACTGCTGAAGCAATTTCTCAGAGGAGCCAAAAACTTAAGACCACCCAAGAGAGCCCCTACTCCAGCCTGGGACCTTATCTTTGTATTGGAAAAGCTCACTCTACCTCCCTTTGAGCCGGCTGCAAATGCAGAGTTGAAATTGCTTTCTTGGAAAACCGCTTTCCTTCTAGCCATCACTTCAGCAAGAAGGGTGTCTGAATTACAGACCCTCATGGCAGTGGAGCCTTTCATCATCTTTCATGCGGACAGGGTGTCTCTCTGGACCAATCCTTCCTTTATGCCCAAGGTGGTATCCAATGTGGCCCTTAATCAGTCCATTCATTTGCCAACTTTTTTTCCTAATCCACAGAACAATGGAGAACGAATATTGCACTCCTTGGATGTGCACAGACCACTTAGATTTTACTTGGACAGGACTAAGCCTCTCAGGAAATCTGAACAGCTGCTGGTTGCGTTTGCTGCAGGGGCAGAGGGGAAGGCCATTTCAAAGCAAACCATTCCTAAGTGGATAGTCCATTGCATTCATTTCTGCTATAAGCACCATGGAAAAACCTACTCCACCGATTAAGACCTCATTCCACCAGGGCTGCATCTACCTCTACAGCCTTTCTCAGAGGTGTCCCTACCAGGGACATCTTAAAAGCTGCTACCTGGAGTTCTGTACATACCTTCACCAAGCGTGATCACTTGCCAATTTTTTTTAAATCCAGAGCTGGTTTTGCCACTGTAGTCTTGCAGGGCCTAATAGCTGGTCCTAATGCTATCTAATTGCCTCCTCCTTTCCTTAGCTTTGGGAATCTACCCAAATATAATGACTGCAACAGTGAAACACGAAGAACATAGTACAGTTGTGTACACTTAATCATAAATGTAGATGTTCGAGTGTATTTACTGTTGTAGTCCTTGTTCCCCTCCCTCCAGCCCCCTGACTTCTGTTGACTATACCTCTATTCTTGTTTACTAAGCTTGTAGCTTTCTGGTGTATTTGCTTTTTGTTGCAGGTGTAACCTTGTATGTAATTGCTTCCCATTATGGGGGCACCTGACATCTGGGGCAAGACAAACTAATGCAATGGCATTGGCTGCATGCTTTATACCCCTGACGTAATGGAAAATGAGACTGCAACCGACGCAGGACCCAAGACTTTGCTAATCGGGCCGACTGAGGGATAGCTGCAAGCAGATAACCCAAATGTAATGACTGCAACAGTGAATACACTTGAACATCTACATTTATGGTAAGTGTACACAACTCTTCTTTCCTGGTTCCCAGAAGAGAACTCCTGGCGTCCTATCCCGGATTTATCTATTCTCAACACCTTTCTGGTGGTTCTAAAACTCAAAATGCTAACTCTCCAACAGCTGCTTCCTATGTTAGCCAAGGATGCCTGGCTGACAACCCTAGACTTAAAATAAGCTTACCTGCACATCTCCATAAGGGAATTTTGCAGGAAATATCTTTGCTTCAGGGCAGGCTGTATGCACTATCAGTTCTCTACACTTTCCTTTTGCTTATCTACTGCGCCCAGGGTATCCACAAAGTGCCTAACTCCAGCCATTGCTTTTTGCAGGCAGAGAGGTATTCAAATTTACCCTTACCTGGACTGTTGTCTGATTCAGGCGGAAAGTCAGGACTTGCTACTACAGCGCCTGATATTTGTAAAGAGACTTCTAACTTCACTGGGGTACACCATCAATCAAAATAAATCACACCTAGTACCCTGCCAACAGATTGTATTCCTGGGAGCAAGCTTGAACACAACTTCCCTTATGGCATTCCTCACTCCAGAGAAACAAATTTGTTTGACAACTTACTTCAACCTACTGGCCACAAAACCCCAGCTATCTGCAAGGAAAATCCTGCAAGCCCTGGGGTTCATGGCCTCTTGTATTTTTTAATTCCATATGCAAGACTGCTTATGAGGAAACTTCAATGGTATCTAAAAAGTCTATGGTGTCGACAACATTCTCAGTACCTGGTAATAATTCCTATCATTCTGTGTTTAAGGGCAGAGTTCCTTTGGTGCAGCCACAAAAAGGGACAGTCTTCCTCTCTACCCCCTGCCGCCCAAACCCTAACCGACGCATCAGACTATGCATGGGAGGCTCACATGGCAGGGCAGTGCATTCAAGGCAAATGGAATCCAAAGCAGATGCACCTGCATATCAATCCGAAAGAAATGTTAGCTATGCAGAATGCTCTGTCAGCCTTCAAATGCCTTATTCTTCCAGGACAACTATTGGTAAAGACAGACAACACCACAGTTATGTGGTACATAAGCAGGGGGGAACCCATTCCTACCCAATCTGCAGTCTAGCCATGGCTCTGTGGAACACAGCCTTGAGCAACCAAGTGCACCTATAAGCTCAATTCCTACTAGGCAAACTAAATTCACTGGCACACTTGAGCAGAAATTTCATGGACCTGCATGAATGGAAACTGGAACCCGAAATATTCAAGCTTTTGGGGAACAGATGGGGGACACAAGAGGCGGACCTGTTTGCTTCCACTCATAACCATCAGTTGAACAAGTACTGCATCAGAACTCCCCACAGCCAAGCTTGGAAGGTGGATGCCCTGTCCTTTTCCTGTGAAAGCCTCTGTCTTAGCCTTTCCCCTCTGCCTCTCCTCTCGAAGATTCTACTAAAGATCAAACAGGACAAGCCAAGGACAATCCTGATTGCACCAGACTGGCCACACCAGCACTGGTATCCTCTTTTTGCGCAGTCTGACAGTGCTACAACCATGGCACCTGCCTCAGACCCCTTCCCTGCTGTCCCAGCAGGGGGTCCAAATTCTGTACCCTCAGCTTCAGACCCTGAACCTTGCAGCCTGGCTAATCCCCTGAACTCACCTCTAGCAACCCTCAGTAAGCAGGTGCTGGATGTCATTCTTGAGGCAAGGAGACCTAGTACTAGAAAATCCTATTCAGGAAAGTGGAAAAGATACTGTTCCTAGAGCCAGTCTCAAAGGATGGGCACAACTGTGCCCAGCTTACCTCATATACTAGAGTACTTAACAGAAATGCTCCACAAGGCCCTATCCTTCTCTTCAATTAAGATTCATGCCTCTGCCATCTTAGCTCATTATAATACTGCGCCACCCCTCTTCTCTCATCCTCTGGTAAAACAGTTTCTTAGAGGGACCAAAAATTTAAGACCCCCCCCCCCCCCAGGAGAGCTCCCACTCCAGCCTGGGACCTTAACTTTGTATTGGAAAAACTTACACTTCCCTCCTTTGAACTGACTGCTACAGCAGTGCTGCAATTCCTCTCATGGAAAACAGCTTTACTTATAGCCATCAATTCAGCAAGAAGAGTGTCTGAACTGCAGGCCCTTATGGCAGTGGGAACCCTTCATTATCTTCCTTGCGGACAGGGTTTCCCTCAGGACTAACCCATCTTTTATGCCCAAGGTGATGTCTAGTGTGACTTTAAACCAGTCCATTCATTTGCCTACTTTTTTCCCTAATTCTCAAAATAAAGGGGAAAGGATACTGCATTCTGTAGACGTGCACAGACAGCTTAGATTCTATTTGGACAGGACTAAGCTTCTCAGAAAATTTGACCAGCTGCTAGTCAGCTTTGCTGCGGGGATGGAGGGGAAGGCCATTTCAAAGCAAACCATATCTAAATGGATAGCACACTGCATCCATTTCTGCTACAAGCACCATGGAAAACCTACACCACAGGGGATAAGAACACATTCCACTAGGGCTATATCTACCTCTACTGCATTTCTCAGGGGAGTCCCTACCAGGGACATTCTGGAAACTGCAACCTGGAGCTCTGTACACACTTTCACCAAGCATCACCACTTCCCTATGTTTTCTAAATCCAGAGCTGGATTTGCCACAGCAGTCTTACATGGCCTAATTGCCAGGCCTAATGCTTCTTAATCTACCTCCACCCTTCCTTAGCTTTGGGAATCAACCCAAATGTGATGACTGCAACAGTGAAACACAAATAATCATAGTACAGTTGTGTACACTTACCATAAATGTAGATGTTCGTGTATTCACTGTTGCAGTCCTGGTTACACTCCCTCCAGCCCCCTGATTGTCTTTGCTTTCATCTGTCCTTTTTGGTTTGGCATATCTTATACCATGTGTATTTGCTTTTTGCTGGGGTTGTTCCATACCATAAAATTCCTTCCTATTTTGGGGGCACCTGACATCTGGGGCAAGAAAAGCTGATGTAATGATGTCTGCTGCATGTTTTATACCCCTGAAGTCATGGAAGAAGTGGCAGCATCTGACACAGAAATCCCAAGACTCTGGTATTCAGGCTGGCTGAGGGCTACCCGCATGCAGATAACCCAGATGTGATGACTGCAACAGTGAATACACTCTAACATCTACATTTTATGGTGAGTGTACACAGCTGTACTTTCCTTGCCATTGCCACTGACCCGGTCTATGCCTCAGCCATCTGTAGTTGAACCTATTGGGGCCATTTGTTGTTCCTCAGACCACTTACTTATTGTAGTCCTTTTGGACTTTGTGTACTTGGAGTCAGCCATGTCCTCTTCGACTGTTTCAGTGTCTGATACAGGCATCGAAGAATAGTCTTCTGTAGATCTGAGACACAATCCAGGAGATCCTTTGAGATAATTGGGTCAAGGAACCGACCAGGCAGATGGCCCTTTTTCAAGTCAGTCATATTCTACTGAAACTTGTGCTAAACAATAAGAATTATTTCCTCACATTCAGGGGTGTTGGGGATGGGAATCTGTAGGAGAAGCAGCCATATCTCTTACAGTCATAAGCATCAGACCCTGTTTCTTCAGGAAAAACTTCATATGGGGATGTTCGCCTATAATGGTTTCTGTGTACCAGAATGTATGGCGTATAATGCCTGCCTAGCCAAAGCTAAGAACTCTTTACAATAATTACTACTTACCCATTTTGTCCTGCTTTTCTGCTTTAGACTGAGGTGATATCCTCTCCTCCTCACTTTTCCTTCTTTTGGATGACAAGTTTTTTTGTGAACTCTCTATTTTTGTTGCCTTCGTAGTTTTCGGGTCTCTGGTACGAAAGTCCTGAGGTGATTTGTGCACTTGCATCCTTTATATACCATATAACTTTGATGTGATTTAATTATATGTCAGGTGACTGCTCAGACTGCTCAGAGGTGACCTGTGTCAGGTATACTAGGCCGTCTCAGAACCAGCCTTGACGGAGTTGCTGCATTTGTATAAGACCAACTCCATTAAAAAAAAAAAACAGCACGCAAGGCCTTACATGGTCTGTGACATTAGTAGAACTTGTTGACGGGATCGATTTGTTTCCCAAAGATTCCCCCATCTGTGGAATAGACACAGGGCTTTCATCTTTCCCAGTGGTATCAGATCATCTGACACTTGGGTTCTGAGAATCATCCAACAGGGTTACAGATAGGCGTCCCTTCACATTTTTGAGGCATCTCTCCACCTCATCCTGTGAACCAGATTTCGTGACTTGATAATAGTTTTTATACACTATAGGCACCTTTTTTTGAGGACAGTGTAGCAGGTAATGAAAGAGGCTAGAAAGTGCTGCTAGAAAGTCGTACATGTGAAAGAGGTTTTTTACCTGATGTCACACTAATAACCGACGCCCTTTTTAGGCCCTGATGCATCTTTTTCCTGAATAATTTTAGTGTTGCTGTCCTCTGGTGTTCCTCCTCCTAACATTTCTGCTTGTCTGCTGTTATATTCCCCTTTATTCCTGTCCTCAAGTCAAGCCGTTTTTGAAAGGGATTTTACTTATCCAGCTTGGATACTGTAGTGACAAGACTAACACTTTCAGGGGGGTTTTATTGGTTTTATCCCCTTTTTTTTACCTTCATAGGAAATGATCAGTGCTATGACAGTCCATTTCCACATTGTTACTGTGTTTTGCTGTCCTCAAAATGTAACTTCCAGACAAGGCTGGAACCCATACTGCAATGTCTTTGGCTTCTTCTGTGTCCTTTTTGGAAAGGTTTAGACTCTACACGTATTCTAGAGACAGCAACTTATTTTTTCCTGAATACTTTTGCAAAACATTACAGGTGTAGATTTTTTCTAGGTCCAGAGCAGGTTTGCTAGGACTGTTCTTCCAGGGGCTGTTGGATTCTGCTTCTTGTGCCTCCCTCCTCCTTTCTAAGTTGTGGTAATCTGTCTTTGTAAATGTTCTTCGTGTTTCACTGTTGCAGTCATTACATTTGGGTAATCTGCTTGCAGGTTGCCCTCAGTCTGCCTGAATTCCAAAGTTTTGGGTCCTGCGTCGGTTGCGGTCTTCTCTTCCATGACGTCAGGTCATCAGGGGTATAAAACATGCAGCAGACGCCATTTTCTTTACTTTTTCTTGCCCCCGATGTCAGGTGCCCCCAAAAAGGTAGCAATATTATATATATATATATATATATATATATATATATATATATATATATATATATATATTTATCTATATACATGCATCAATATAAACTTTACCTTCATCTACATGCAAATACGCCACACAGGTTGTAGAAGATAGAGAAGGAAAGATAAACTGGAGAATGACAGGGGGATGGCAGGAGGGTAACCTGTACTGAAACAGTGAATACACTCTAACATCTACATTTATGGTTAAGTGCACTCAACTGTACTATGTTCTTCGTGTTTCACTGTTGCAGTCATTACATTTGGGTAGAATCCCAAAGCTATGGTTGGGAGGCTGGAGCTAAACAGCATTAGGTGTGGCTATAAGGCCCTGCAGCACTGCAGTGGCAAAGCCTGCCCTGGACTTGGAGTAGAGAGGCAAATGGTAATGCTTTGTAAAGGTGTGAACAGAATTCCAAGTAGCAACCTCTATAATGTCTCTAGAGTACGAACTACGCAAAAAAAAGACGAACCAAACTCAAGCACCTGCTTCCTTGCCCCACAATATCAAATGCTTAAAATGGCAGAAGGCCTAATTATGCTGATTAGGGGAAGCCAGCCTTCCCCTGCTAAGAGAAAGAGACCTGTCCCCAGCAGCTTTAGAGTCCGACGACTTTGAGGTTTCTGAATATGAAGACATGCCTTTATCTGCTTATGAGGATTGAGGTGCAGAGGAATCCATTCCCTCTGCTTCCCCTCCAGAGGATCTTTCTTTTTGTGAAACCCTGCATACTTTGAGAGCATTTCCACTGGGAATGCCAGGATTATCCTCAGTCCAAAAAGAGAGACAGTAAATTTTTAGATTTGCCACAGCATAGACCTTTAGCAATCCCTCCAGTTCTGGATGTTGTGGATGATGCCCTTATGGAATCCAGTCTAACTCCTGATACTTTACCCCTGCTCCAAGGAAACCAGACAGGTACTACAGAGTCCCTGACTCTCGTTCTTTTCAAAAATCCTACTGCTGACCCAGAGGTAATTTCCCAGGGGCCTAAAGGTATCAAAGCAACTACAGCTAAGAATCCCACCCTTTCGGACAGGGATTCCTGAGCTTTAGACAGATGGGGTAAAAAAGTATACATCTCTGCAACTCTCGCCATTAGGGCATTGAATTGCCAGTTTCACATGCTGAAATACCAGCAACATATTATGGAACTTATTAAGCAAAAATTATCTACTTTTACAGACTGTGCAGAAAAGAAAGAATTACAAGAGCTTATGCATTCTGGAAGCCAAGTCAGCAAGCACATGCTGAATCTAGCTTTGTTTGCATAACTTGAGCACTAATCCAGGCCTTCTTAAAAGTTTTCACTTGTATTTATTACTGCTAGTGTAGCTATCATTCTAAGCTTTTTGGTTTAAGCACTTGGTCTTCAGACCAGCTTTACATTAAGAAGGTTTGTGATCTGCACTGTTGTGGCAGGACAGGTAGCTTACATCCTTCTAAGTTGGGAACTGCTGATTTGAAGGCTCAGTGTCTTTTATTCTAGAAGTGTATTGTTTCTGGTTTAAGCAATTGTGCTTCAAGCCAGTTATTTTACATTAAGAAGGTTCGTGGTCTGCACTCTTGTGGGAGGAGAGACTGGACTCTGCCCTTCTGAGCTGGGAATTTCTGGTTAAAGGCTTATAGTGCCTGCATATTTGAACAGTTTCTTACTGAAATTGGTGTGCCTTGTTTACTGTAGCATTGACTAGATCCAGGCATGCTGAATCTAGCTTTGTTTGTATAACTTGAGCACTAATCCAGGCCTTCTTTTTTGGAGATGGTTCCCCTGCACCCCAGTGGCAGGAGTGTGCAGTTAGAACTTGTCTGAAGACTACAGGAACAGGGCTCTGTTTTGAGATTTTTTTACTGTTTTACTGGTTAATTGGGTTGTTGTTGTTGTGTCTTTCGGCTTTTCCTGGTTAGGGGTCACCACAGCGGAAATCCGATCCGCTAATGATTGGCAGTAGATTTTTTACGTACTGGCTTGCCGGGCCTAATGCACTTCCGTCAGCGAAGGAACGCCCATTCACTCATGTCGCCACACAGAAGACGCTCTAACTGAGAATCAAACGGGCAACGTCCAACTGTGAGGCGACAACGCTATTGTTTAAAAGCCTTTTCTGATTGTTTGTAGTCCTTTAAAGCGGTTTTAAGTGTTTTATACTGTTTGTAGTCGTTTAAAGCTGTTTTAAGTGTATTTTTTACTGTTTTTGCCTTATCTTTTAAAAAAAAAACATTTTTTTCCTTGTTTACCATGTTTCTATGCTAGTATAGTCCAGTTTTCAGGCTAATGCTGAATTCAGGGCTGTGTTATAATTTTCTGAGTTGCCCATACCTTACTTGGATAGAAGGAGGTTTCTCTGTTCACCTTTGAGAGAGGGAGCTTTGAGCAGCCATCTGTCCCTGGAGGAGTGGTTCCAGCCCAGAAGTTAGTAGTTTATAGGCCATTTTGGGCTAATTTCTCTTTCATTTCCCTGCTGTAAAAAACGCGTTTGCACGGTTTTACACGTCCAGGCAGCGCCGGTTAGCTAGGTCTAAATTTATCCCGGCCCCACCAAGTCTCCTCTTCAGTTTTTCCCTTGAAAGTAGTCTAAAACTCAACCTAAGCACTTAAAAAACATCCTACAGTCCAGCACTTGCTCAGACCTAATAGCAAGTAGTAATGTACCCCGACGCTTGATTGCCCAGCAGGGCAAGGCTCTTTATTCACCCTTCACCAACCTAGCGACTAAGCAGCTCACCCTGCTAGTCAGGCATGACCAAAGGGCAATTTCAGGTATACTCTCCAGTCCAGCTGGTGAACCTGGGTATCCTGAGGCAATGTTATAACTGCCTCATGTACACAGACAACCCTCTCCTCCTACCACAAAACATTAACATGTGCGAGAGATGCAATTATATAGCTAAACTGGAGGCTAAGATCTCTCCTCCCAAGACTGGGAACAGGCAGTCATGAGGGGAAGGTTAACACTTGCACCACACCTCTAGCCTCACATAGACATACTAAACCAACACTGGAAAAAAATACACTAAATCATGCTCAGAGGCTGTAAATTAAAACCTGCAAAAGCATCACAGACCTCCAAAGCAGACACCCAAAAAAATGGCACCTCCCGTCACAAACCAGACAACACATAAAACACAAAATCAGTGTGCTGCACAATCACAGCCCTTAAGGCGAAATAACATACCTAACACACTAGTAATAGGCCACTCTGTAGTTCGACACACTGACGTCCCACTCACTAGGCTGGACAAGGAGAAGGTTACTGTTAGCTGCCTGTCGCGAGCCAGAATCTGCCACAACTCTCTGTACCAAAGGCAAGCGTCCAGTCTGGTGGACCCCAGCCATAAACAAGCTCTACAACAAAAGGAGGAAGCTACTACAAGATAGAGCAAAATCCTTGAAAGGTAAGACACCTTTGGTCATTATAAGTAAAAAACTAAGAGCTCTCATAAAATCATCCAAGGCAAATTTTGAGAGAAAAATCGCCAAGGACTCTAAAGACAATCATAAGGCCTTCTTTAGCTATGTTAGAAACCTAGGAGGAAACTCCCAGATATGCTCAGAATTAGTTCAAAATGATGTGAAAATTACTGAACCTACACACATTGCTAACATACTGGCTGACAGGTTCAGTGCAAACTTCTCCCCTCCCCAAAAGGAGAGATATCTATTCCAGAGGATTGTAGCCCCCAAACATCTCCAACGCCCAGGTGAGAACTGCCCTCACTAAGGCAAAAACACAGCATCCATGGGACCGGATGGTGTCCCCGGCTGTGTGCTTCATGAACTCAACGAGGAATTAAACCCACAGTTAGGACAGCTGTTTAATCTTAGCCTCACCTCAGGATCGCACTCCAAGGAGTGGCGCACGCACTGTGGTCCCACTTCATAAGAGCGGTGCCTCCACAGACCCTGGAAATTACCGCCCCATTAGCTTGACAAGCCTTATCTGCAAAGCCATGGAGAAGGATCATAATGGAACTCATAAATAAAGACATAGGGAACTTGCAGACTTTGGATCCAACCCAGTTTGGCTTTGTCAAAGGCAGATCCTGCCTCTTAAACTTGGTTGACTTTTTCGAGACAGTCACCAAGGCCATTGATGAGGGAAAGGCAGTCCATACAGCATACCTCGACCTGGCAAAGGCCTTCGACACAATACCCCACTCAGGTATCATCGAAAAACTCATCAGCTTGAATGTAAACCCATACATCACAAGATGGGTTGCAAACTGGCTAAGCGACAGAACCCACAGGGTCAGAGTTGCTGGAGCCATGTCAGACTCAAAGCCTGTCACAAGTGGTGTCCCACAGGGCTCAGTCCTGGGTCCACTCTTGTTCGGCATCTACTTTTCTGAAGTACAAGCAAACACAGGAGGGTTATGGCTGACAAAGTTTGCAGATGACTGCAAACTGGCGCCATAGTCGAAAACACATCTGACACAGATATCCTCCAGAAGGGCCTCACAGAAACAGATAACTGGTGCCAGAGCCATGGCCTGAAGTTAAACGCCAAAAATGCATAGTCATACCCTTCGGGAAAAACAAGGTTACCCCTAGCTACCATATAGGTGACAATCCACTGAGCACAGAAAAGTCATCAGGGATCTGGGGACCCAAGTTGACAGTAGTCTTTCATTTGACACTCATGTTGCTAAAGTAGTTAGGAAAACCTTCTATATCGCCCACCTGATCATGAAGGGATTCACATCTAGATCAAGGGAGGTCATCGCCCCTGTACTCATCACTCATTAGACCTATGATTGAGTACAATGCCCGCTCGAATGTATCTGACCAGACACCTGATGCAGCTTGAAAGGCCCCAAAAGTTCCTCACCAAAAAGATAAAGGGTCTCAAAAATATGTCTTATGCTGCCCGACTGAAAGAACTCCAGCTTTATTCAGTCTCATACCGCTTGCTCAGAGGTGACCTGTGCCTGACATATAAGGCCATGTCAAACCCAGATTTGATGAATATGCTTCACCTCAAAAATCTAGATCCCTCAGAACCACAAGGGCGGAGACTTAAACCTTGACACGGTTATAAATAGAACGTGCTGGAGGGACAGATTCATCACCCAGAGACTCCCTATGCTGTGGAACAAAATCCCGGTACATGTGAGGCAGAGCACCTCGCTGGCCTTGTTCAAGAGGAATCTTGACCAATGGATGGGAGATCGCAGATATACCCCAGGGATTACTTCAGTGTCACTGCTTGACAGAGGCACAGAAAAATGATAGGCATAGTTTTTATTCAAACTAAAGGGGTGGCGAAAGCCACATAACTATGGGCTAGGCTTATAAATGCCCTTGGGCAGATAGCCTAGTATGAACCTATGAACCTATAACGCAAGCAACCAGGTCACTCCAGAACAAGTACAAATATGACTCTGTTATTGTTCATGTTGGTGTGAATGACCTGAGACGTACCTCCCTGGATTACATGGAGAGACATGGAAGAGCTCTCTGATCATGTAGCCCAGGTGGGTATGACCCTGACCATGAGTAGCATCCTGCCCTCACCAAGAATGATACCGCAGTATAAAGAAAAAAATGATCAATTTCAACAATTGGCAAAGCTCTTGGTGTCATTCAAAGGGGATCTAGTGTCTCAACCTGGGATGACATGTTCGACAGGCCTTGTTGCTTCGCAAGAGATGGATTGCACTTGTCACCCCTAGACTTTTGAATACTGGCCAAGGCTCTTGCTGCCCCCATAGTGCCTTTTTTAGGCAAGGCTCAAAAGTCTAACCCACCTCCGTAAACAGCACAAATAAAAAAATGAAGGCTATGCTACTCAATGCCAGGAGTTTAAATCTAAAAATGCATGCGCTGGAAGCACTCCTCAGTATGGAGAACGTCGACATCTGTGCAGTAACTGAAACCTGGTTCAAGGCTCCACAGAGCACCCCAGCACTACTGGGCTACAACTCATACCACCCATTTCGGCTACAGAACATGGACCGAAACACAAAAGGAGGGGGTGTATCCATATTCATCAAGGATATCTACACCCCCAGGTTAGTGGCGCAGCATGATACCTCCGAGATAATCCATGTGCAAATAACATCAGGCAAATCTGCAATGCAAATTGTGGCCTGCTACAGATCACACTCCATGACCCAGGACCACCACCCTGCCTTTCTGGAGACACTGGAAAACATGAAGGTCCTACCAAACACCCCGATATTTGGCCATTTCAATTGCCCTACTGTTGACTGGGAAAACTACTCAAGTACAAACTCCCAGGTCCAGCGCTTCCTGGAATTTATCAACTCAAATGCCCTGGATCAGCTGGTAAACTCCCCTACCTGAGATGAAAACCTATTGGACCTGGTCATCACCAACATGGGCAACATGTGTTCCACACCAGAGGTCAACCCGTCACTGGTTAGATCATACCATAAACTAATCACTCTGGATGTCCACACTACACCACCTCCAACCAAGGAAACCACAGTGAAAAACTTTTCTACAGCAAACTTCACCTTACTTAAGACAGAGGTGGTAAGTTTCACAGCCCCCACGCTAAAGGATAACAGTGTCCAAGATGCAGGAACTTTTACAAATGCACTCTACGAGCACCTGCAGGGATGTATGGATCATGCCATCCCTAGCAAAACCAAGACTCACTCCCCTAAGATAAGGAAACCAGTCTGGTGGACCCCTGCCATAAACAGACTATACAATAGAAGGAGGAAACTAGTTCAGAAAAAAAGCAAATCCCAGGAAGGAATGACATCCCTGATCAGTATCCATAAGAAACTAAGGTCCCTCATAAAATCCTCCAAGACTAACTTTGAAAGAAAAATAGCCAAGGATTCGAAAGATAACCACAAAGCCTTCTTTAGCTATGTCAAGAATCTAAGTGGCAACTCGCAGATATGCTCTGAGCTAGTGCAAATTAGCACAAAATATACTGAACCCACTGATATTGCCAACATCCTGACAGATTCAGTGCAAACTTCATCCCCCTCTCACCCCCAAAAGGGCCCACAACAATACCAGAAAAGTGTAGTGTCCCAGAAATCACAGATGCACAGGTGAAAACAGCCCTTTCAAAAGCCAAAAGCCCAGTGACAATGAGGCCAGATGGTGTCCCAGGCTGTGTCTTGTACGAACTACAGAACGAACTTACCCCCACCTAAACACACTGTTCAGCCTCAGCTTCTCCACAGGCTACGTGCCCATAGAATGGCGCACAGCAACGGTTATTCCGCTCCACAAAGGAAGGGCCACAACTGACCTCAGAAGCCTGACACGCCTGTTCTGCAAGGCTATGGAGCACGTCGTCATGGACCTCATTAACAAAGACATTGGGAACCTCCAAACACTTGATCCGACCCAGTTCGGCTTTATTAAGGGCAGATCATGTCTACTAAACCTGGTTGATTTCTTCGTGACAGTCTCCAAGGCCATAGATGAGGGGAAGGTAGTTCACACAGCCTACCTTGACCTCGCCAAGGCTTTTGACACCATTCCTCACTCGGGAATTATAGAAAAACTCACCAGCCTGAACATAAACCCCTATGTCACGAGATGGTTTGCCAACTGGCTTACAGACAGAACTCACACGGTAAGAATAGTGGGCTCCAGGTCAGACTCTAAACCAGTCACAAGCGGTGTCCTACAAGGCTCGGTCCTGGGACCCCTACTGTTCGGTATATACTTCTCAGAAGTGCAGGCAAATACAGGAGGACTATGGCTAACCAAGTTCGCCGATGACTGCAAACAGGGAGCCATAATTGACTGTCCAGCTGACACGGACATTCTCCAAAAGGGCCTTACTGAGACGGACACCAGGTGTCAAAGTCATGGTCTCGAGCTAAATGCCAAAAAATGCAGTCATCCCGTTTGGGAAAAACAAAACGCCCATGAATTACCACATAGGTGGCAGCCCCCTTAATACAGAAGAGGTAATAAGAGATCTGGGGACCCAGGTAGATAATAATCTCTCCTTTGAGAATCATATTGCCAAAGTAGTTAGGAAATCCTTCTATGTAGCCCATCTAATTACTAAAGGGTTCGCATCTAGAAATAGAGGTTATAGTGCCCCTCTACTTGTCACTCATCAGACCCATCATATAGAGTGCAATGCCCCGTTTGGGATGTACCTCACAAGACTCTTCCAATGGCTGGAAAGACCACAAAAGTACCACACCAAGAGGATTACTGGTCTCAAACATATGTCCTATGCAGCCCGACTGGAAAAACTCTAGCTGTACTCTGTGGTATATCGCTTACTCAGAGGTGATCTCTGCCTGACTTACAAAGCCATGCCCAACTCAAAATTGATGGACATGCTCCACCTAAAGAAATCCAAGTCACTGCGAGCCACTTGCTTTAGTGAGCTAAATCTCGCCACAACAATAAATAGAACATGCTGGAGGGATAGATTCCTGTCACAGAGACTCTCCATGCTTTGGAACAAAATTCCTAACTACATTAGGCAGAGCCCCTCACTAACGCTCTTCAGGAGAAACGTTCGAGTGGATGGGTAACAGAAAATATACCCCTGGGATCACTTCATTGGCTCTTCTTGACAGAGGCTCAGTTAATTAATCAATGGGCCGGCGAAAGCTGACAGTCTGGCTAGGCTTATAAATGCCCTCGGGCAGATAGCCTAGTACCTACCTATGAACCTATACTTTGCAATGCGGCTTTGACGTCCTAGAAGCATCTTGCAGGGCAGCAGTCATTGGTTCTGTACTGAGAAGACATACTTGCTTAAGGGGCTGACCTTGCCCAGACCATGTCAAATCAAAATTACTAGAGTCTCCTTTGAACAAGGACAATCTGTTTGGCACCAAAGCAGAAGAGGTTCTAAAAAAGATGGAAGAAAAAGCTAAATCTATGCAGACAGTCAATGATTTTTTGCAAGTGCAGCCTCCTAGATTCAGTAAGTATTGCCCCTCGAAACATTGGACCTTTCTAGCCCCCTCAAGGCCATCTCAAACTAGATCCAGGGGAAACAGACACGATCCAGGGGAAACAGACCCCCCCCCCCAAATACAGTCTTAGGGTATGCAGAGATCTAAGCAATGGAGTGCCTCCACTTCTAAAACGGGGAGTGCTAAGCCAGCCCCTTACAGAAAGAAGTCACAATGACTTCTCAACTCTACTCCTCACCTCTGCCCGTCTGCTCGTGCCCCTAGGAGGAAGACTTGCCCATCATGCAAAAAACTGGACCTCCATCACCAAAGACCGATGGCTTCTCAACATTGTATCCCAGGGGTATAAATTTTACTTCCACTCACTGCCAACACCAAAAGGGTTCCCAGACCTTCCTCCAAACCAGTGGGTAGAGGCACAAAACCAAGTTCAATCCCTGCTCTCTCTAAGGGCAATTCAACCTGTTCCTGCAGAACAGATAGGATAGGTTTTTTTGAAAAGATATTTATTTATTCCACATCTTTTTTTAGGAATAATGTAATACACAAACGTTTTATAGATCTTATTTTTATTTGTAAGGGAGATATTAATGAATTTTTTGAGGTTCTTAATAATGAACATCATCTTACTTTCTCTGAGTTGAATAGAAAACAGATTAATTTTGTAGATTTAACATGGTTTGAAGATGGGGAAAAATATAGGGTTTAGGTCCTTTAGGAAATCCACTTCAGTCAATATGTTTTTGCATGCGACTAGCATGCACCCAGGTCATTTACTAAAGGCATTACCTTTTGGTGAATTTAAGCGGATTTATGATCACACCAGTAATAAAAATGAAAAAAATTAGTGAATTGAACAAAGTCATGATGAGGTTAAGTGAAAGGGGTTATAATAAAACCCATTTATCAGCATGCAAAAAACAATTATTTGGCAATAATGTAGATGGAAATCATAGATTTGTTGGGAATTTTGAACCAAGGTGTGAAGTTCATACTATTGAATGTATTCAAGATGATGAGAAGCTTTTCTATGTAACCAGGTTTTCTGCTTTTTCTGACAAATTGGTTTTATTAGTCAGAAAATACTGGTATATTGTTAGTGATGATGAGTCCATTGGTCATTTATTTCCAAAGCATATTACATTTTCATATAAAAGAGGAAAGAATCTCAAAGAACTGTTAAATAATAACCTTATTGAAAGGAAAGATAATATTTTTGCTTCATCATTTGGTACTTTTCCTTGCGGTTCTTGTAGTATTTGTGACAAGGTTAAGAACCTGAATGTTATCAATGATATAATTTTTGTTCCTAAATATAATTTCAATTGTAGATCCACAGGGGTGGTTTATATATTGGGTTGTTCATGTAATAATATGTGGTACATAGGACAGACCAAACGTATGGTCAGAATTCGTATTTTGGAGCATTTAAGAGACATTAAAAATATTAATTTGAACAGTCCTGTTGCAAAACATTTTCATGAAACGCACAATAGTTCTTATAGTAGTTTAATATTTTGCATACTGGGAAAGCCATTCCTTAAAAGAGGAGATAACATTGTAGTTAAATTATTGGAGTTAGAAACTAGAATGATTTTTAAGTTTCATACTCTAAAGCCTAATGGTATGAATCAGGAATTAGGCAATTAACTATTTATTACATTTTATGTGGAGAATATTTATTCATTATAAATTTAAGGTCACTTTAAATTTTTGAAGTTGTTATTTAAATATTTGATTGTTTAATACATTAATTGGATATGGAGTGAGTATATAAGCATTATGCTCACATTCAATTAAATGTGATCCTTGAAGGCGAATTGCTGAGGTACCAGATCGCTGAAAATAAAGGAGAAATACTGGTGAAGTGCTGGCAGTTTGTGTTTTTTCCAGATAGGTCAAGGGTTTTATTCCAGACTTTTCCTGGTACCCAGCAAAGAAGGCACTTGGCGCCCAATCCTAGATCTTTCCATTCTAAACACCTTCCTGGTGGTACCAAAATTCAAAATGCTCACCCTTCTGCAGTTTCTTCCTATGCTGTGCAAAGATGCCTGGTTTGCCACCCTAGATCTTAAAGAAACCTATCTGCACATCCCTATCAGGGACTTGTGCAGGAAATACCTATGTTTCAGGGCAGGATCTATAAATTGTCAGTTCTCTGCACTTGCCTTTGGCTTATCCACTGCTCCCAGAGTATTCACAAACTGCTTGGCTCCAGCCATTGTCTATTGAAGACAGAGAAAGATTCAAATTTACCCGTACTTGGATGTTTGCCTGATTCAGGCAGTCAGTCAGGAAAAGCTGTTGTAGCACATGACGTTTGTAAAGAGCCTTCTAACCTCCCAGGGGTACACTATCAGTGAAAAGAAATCAAAACTTAGTCCCCAGTCAAAAGATTGTATTCTTGGAAGCAAGCTTGGACACAGCATCCTAGATGGCATTCCTTACTCCAGAAAAGCAAGCCTTTCTGACGGCTACTTCACTCAAATGGCAACCAGAACCCAGCTGTCCACAAGGACAATCCTGCAGGCCCTAGGTTCATGGCCTCTTGCATTCTACTAATTCCATATGCCAGACTGCATATGAGGAAACTTCAGTGGTTCTTAGTCTTTGGTGCCACCATTCTCAGGACCCGGAAACCGTCATACCTATCATACCTTGTCTACGGACAGAGTTTCTTTGGTGGGCAGCAGCATGCAACAACAAGGGACTTCCCTTTACTCAACCCCACACTGCCCAGACCCTAACCACAGACACATCAGACTATGCCTGGGGGGGCACATCTGTACGACAAGTGCATTCAGGGCCACTGGAGCCCAAGTCAAATTCATCTGCACATCAACCAAAAAGAGATGCTAGCTGTTCAGCATGCTCTGACAGCTTTCAGATCCCTCCTCTCACCAGGTCCCCTGCTAATAAAAATAGACAACACCACAGTTATGTGGCACATCAACAAGCAGGGGGGAGCCCACTCTTACCCACTCTGCAGGCTAGCCCGTGGCCCTGTGGAACGCGGCCTTGGACATGCATATTCATCTGCAAGCTGAATTTCTGGCAGATGACTTAAGCAGAAATCTCCTAGACCCACACGAGTGACAATTAGACCCCAGCACCTTCAGCCTTCTAACTCAGAAATGGGGGACCCCAGAGGTGGACCTTTTTGCCTCCCACTGCAATCACCAGCTCAGCAAATTCTGCACCAGGACACCTCACAGTAGGTCCTGGAAAATGGATGCCCTATCCTTCCAGTGGTTAAACCTCTCAATCTGTGCATTCCCCCTCTGCCTCTTTTTTCAAGAATTTTACTCAAGATAAGACCGGACAGACCAAGGGCAATACTGGTTGCCCCCAATTCTGGCCATGCCAGCACTGCTACCCACTACTGTGCAGCCTGTCACCGATGCCACCTTGGCACCTACCCCAGATCCCAACCCTCCTCACTCAGCAGTGGGGACAGATCTTGCATCTGCAGCTGCAAACCCCGAATCTTGCAGCCTGGCTTATTCCTTGAATTCTCCCCCAGTGACCAGCCTAAGCAAGCAGGTGCTGGACATTATTCTTGAAGCCAGAAGACCCAGTACAAAGAAGTCATATGCTGATGAGTGGAAAAGGTATTGTTCCTGGATTCAGTCTAAAGGAGAGGACACAGCACTGCCCTCCTTGCATCTAATCCTGGATTATCTAGCAGATCTACTCCACAGAGGCCTATCCTTCTTTTCCATTAAGATCCATGCCTCTGCTATCTCGGCTCATTGCAACACTGAGCCACCTCTCTTCTCTCACCCTCTCATCAAACAGTTCCTGAGGGGGGCAAACAACTTAAGGTCTCCAAGGAGAGCACCAACCCCTGCTTGGGACCTTAACTTGGTACTGGAAAAGCTCACGCTTCCCTCCTTTGAGCCTGCAGCGTCAGCAGAGTTAAAATTCCTCTCTTGGAAAACCGCCTTGCTTCTGGCCATCACTTCAGCTAGAAGAATGTCTGAGCTGCAAGCACTTCTGGCTGTGGAACCCTTCATTATTTTTCATGCTGACAGGGTCTCCCTTAGGACTTAACCCTTCCTTTATGCCTAAAGTCGTGTCCACACTGGCTGTCGACCAATCTATCCATTTGCCAACCTTCTTTCCTAATCCTCAAAATAAAGGGGAAAGGATACTGCACTCCTTGGATGTGCACAGACAACTCAGGTTCTACCTTGATAGGACTAAGCCCTTCAGGAAATCTGACCAGTTACTAGTCAGTTTTGCACCAGGGCAGAAGGCAAGGCCATTTCAAAACAAACAATTTCCAGATGGATAGCACACTGTATCCATTTCTACTACAAACACCTTGGGAAACCAACCCCTCTGGGTCAGTACACATTCCACTAGAGCAACTTCTACCTCTACAGCATTCCTCACAGGAGTCTTTACCAGGGACATCCTGGAAGCTGCTACCTGGAGTTCTGAACACACCTTCACCAAGCATTACCACCTCCCTATCTTTATTTTTATATTTCTGTTTATCTGCCTTTATATCCCCTTTCTTGTCCTCAAGTCGAGCAGTTTTGAAAGTGATCTATGCCTTTCCACTTAGAACCAGAGTTCCTTCTAGAGATCCAAAAGGACTGCCCAAAGAGAGTTGTACCGACTCCCTTTAGGCACAGGTGACAGCGGTTTTCTCTTTTGATAGATTACCAGAGCTTAGAAAGGGAAAAGGAACAAGGGTCAGAGTGTAGGAGCCCCTTGGAGAACATTCCTAGCAAAACCTGCTGTGGATCTGGAAAAAAAGAATCTAAATTTGTAAAGTTTTGTAAAAGCATGCAAACCTTCCCTCTTTCCTCCCTTTTTAATGTTTTTTTGCCAGGCTGTGGGTATTTGTTTACCTTTCTTCCTAGCATATACCTAATAAATGGGTCTATAGCCACCATAACTCTGAGACAAGAAATCGTTGAAGGTTTGGAGCCCTAACCACTGACTTTATACAGTGGTCTTTGAGTTGTTCTGTAGTTGAGATCCATGGAAGGGGCCATAAAACTTTGGATACTAGCTAGTCGGATGTAACCCGTGTAGTTTAGGATACTGTAACAGTGATCTGTCCAAGTATCTACTGTCAAAGTAAGTTAACTTCCTCAACTGTACTTTCTTCCTTAAAAATCAAAATATGCATTTGAATCTTTCTGTATTAGAGCAAGCTTTCTAGTCCAGACACAACGGAGCCCTAAATTTCCTCAGTCTTAAAGACTTCCCAAACTAATGGTTCCTTACCTTTCAGTTGAAGACGCATGACCACCTAAAATACTTGTTTTTTCTCCAACCTCTCTGGTTTCTTTTGTGCAGTCAATACCTATAAATAACCAGTTATACTATTACTTTAGCACCTATGTTGTTTAGGTCTGCATCTTCTTGTTCACAGATACCCAGTTGTCAAAGCGCTTTAGATTTATTTTAAAACAGCAGGGAAGTTTATGTCATTCTGGAGCAGGGGTGTGCAACCTTCAGTATCAAAAGAGCCATTTTTGGCCTCTCTCCTACCAAATAAAATTAATCGGGAGCCACAAAATGTATCTGACCTCTAAAATGAAGATAAAACAGTGTATAAAGTTGTTATACTAAATATAAAAAAAACTAAGTTTATTAGAGTAATATTTAAAGTCCATCCCTATTTTTGTTCCTTTGTTGGGATTGCTTGATCGCCTGTGTGGTGGTTTGTGTGTGTCATATCTCTCGACCTCTTTGATCAAGACATCTGGAGAAAGCCATAAATAATAGGGCACAAAGGCCCAAATATAGGGACACTTTAAATATTGCTCCTACAAAATTCGAAAGTTGAGCGGTAGTGGCCATTATTTTTCAAAGCTACAGGGAGCCACTGTAGAGGGGTGGAAGAGCCACAGGTTGCAGACCCCTGTAGAGTTATCCAAGCATACTGTGCAGGGTCCCCCCTTCCTCTCGCTGTGCCAGAGATTGGCTATGACAGGCTGGCATCATCCCTTTTGAGAGCTTTGGAAATCTTGCTGACCCTAATCCTGCTCTGTTTTGGGGTGGGCAGGTAAGGAGTTCTTGTCTGTGTCTACCCAACATGGGAAACCTAGACCTCTGTTTTGGCAGAAGTCCATAGTTGCCACTCTTTAGCCTTTTGTCGTCATTTCTCTTACCAGGGTGTATGTCAGTGTCTTTGATTGCAGTGTCAGGATTTTCATCATATGCAGTGGTATCAGTGCTTCTGCTAATGATTAGTTGAGCCTGATGTTTGTGACCTGAAGGACTTTAGCATGCCAGGCTCTTCTGTCACCATTTGCTTTCAAGTGCTTGCCAATACATATTCATTACTTCAATAATGCTGTCTCTCCATCCTTGCCTTTGTTGCCCAATTACTTTTGTGTTTGATCTTTACCAGCTTCAGTATCTTTTTTGGTAAATCTTATCTTCTCATTGCGTGGCCAAAGTATTTGAGTTTTTTGTACATTCAGGTCTTTAATTGAACAGCCTGTTTTTTATTTTCTTAATTACTTTATTGATTTTTAACTACTTGTAGTCCCAAGGAATTCTCAAGCACAGCCGTATAGTTTAGCACTCACATCAATAAATTATTACTGAGAAGATCATAACTGAGTATGCAGGCTTTTGTTGGTCATATGATGTCCTTGCTCTCTCAAATCTTAACCTGATTTACTGTAGCTTTTTTTTTTCAAGAAGAAGCAATCTTTTAATCTTGTGGCTGCAGTAAAAATCTCTAGAGGTTTGTGAGCCCAGGAAAATAATCTCATTGCTTCCACTTCTTTCCATCTACTTGCAAAGAATTGATTGGGCTAGATTGTCATCATCATCCCCCCTTTTCTCAATTTGTGGATGGGGTTGGTTGTTGCATAAATTCTTGCCTCCTCTCTCGATTCATTGCCACTCTTGTCATCTTAGGTGGTCACAGCTGACTTGTATATCTTATTATGCAATCAGTCCATCTCTTTGGTGGATGTCTTTGTTTCTTCTTACCTTCTTTCCTACCTCTTTCATATCTTCTTCACCAGATTTTCTGCTTTCCTGCATGTGTCTGAACTTTCATAATTTTTTCTGTTTTCTGCATTTGGAGCTACATGGGCTTCTGCTCCGATCTCATTTCTTTAACTGTGCCACAGAGTGCATCCTACCACTAGTCTCTGGCACTATTTTCACTTTACCTTTAGTTTCCTCAACTTCTCTGCCTAGCTTTGCTTGCATCGCTGTTTTGTACACCTTACTTTTGAGCTTTGACATTCTTTGTCGCACACTACCTTGATACCCTACTGCATTCACAGCCCCCCAAAGAGACCAGGTGCTGCTTTGCCGCTTGTTTTATGTATTATCATTTGATGGGAAAGCCTGACTGGGTAGGAACCTATTTTCAGCAGAGGCCCAAGGGAGAAAAGCTCCATAGTATAACGCAACATTTTAAGAAAAATAATTTTTCAGTCCATATACGAATAATTATTTTACAGTCCAAAATACAAAAAAACCCTGCAGTTTAAATGATAAAATAGATATAATGGGCAAAATTCAATAATGCCTACACGAAGTGTACACAATATGTATTCAGTAAAATTCTTATCACATTTTTTGTGCTTTCTAGTCACTCAGAAAGATTCCACTAAGTAGTCTACACTTTGTGGTAACCTTTATGTATCCCTGTCAATATTTAAAACAGAGAGAGTATCAGTATGAATGCTAAAATTAAGAGGAGAAGGTGTGCATTATGTTTGTGTTGTCCGTTCACTCAGGACAGTGTACACTTAGTGTAGGCTTTATTGAATCTGGCCCAATATGAAAACTTTGATTAAGAATGGATACAAGTTTTAGAACAATAATTTAACAGAGAAATTTTAGCCAAATTAGAGAGAAAGTAAAGATATGGTAGTTTAATACAAACAAAAACTGCAATATAAAGTGAGAGAAAAGCTTGCTTACTGTATATTTAGAGAGAAATTGATAGCAAGGAAGTGAGTGAAGGAAGAGTAAGAACATGTAAGGCAAGAATAGGTTCTTGTTTGCATTTAGGGATATAATTTATCCTGGTGTTGAGCAAGAACAGAGCAAGCTTTGGGACAAGAAGTCTTTCAGAATGGTTTTGAAGGATGAGAGGGAGGATATTGACTTGATGAATAAGTTCCAGGTCTTAGCAACATGATATGAGTACAGACAGTGCCCTGACGATTAGATAGGTTTGTGGACAGACAGCAGTTTTTGGTCACTGGAAAGTGTTTGTTTAACTTTGGACAGATTGCTTTCAGTTCTGCTGCAGTACACCTTGTTCTCCTCTACTTAAAGCATATATTGTATCAGTGGTTGCTGTGTTTATAGCCTTTTCAGGAATTTGTTTATTTGTGCTGTGGCTACGTGGTCTTTTGTCAACACCTCTTCAAGACACTTCAAGATGGGTGTGATGTCCAGGTCCATGTGGTGCTTGGGATAGGGAGGGCATTTGGCAACCTTCAAAAATTATGTGCTGAATGGTCCTATCTACTCTCAGCCTTATTCCTACTGTTTACTATCTAGAGCAGCTTTTAATTTTCCAGCTTAGCTGTCAATGGCCTGGCATATGTAAGGTGCCTATAAGCTTTGAGAAAGCTGTCATATCCTATGTAGGAGATATCACTGCTGCAGTAGGCTAAGCTATATGGGTTCTTTTCTAACCTCTACCATTATGGTAAGTTTAGTTACACAGCTGTGCTTTCTATATGTTTTGTGAAGAAGACTTGTAAACACACACACACACACACACACACACACACACACACACACACACACACACACACACACACACACACACACATCATTCATTACATACTTCAGAAACTTCTGGTTTAAGTGTATTGACTTCAGTGATATTAGCTCAGTAAAGTGCCTAGTGTATTCTCTTGAGCTCATCAGTTTGCTGTGCATCTACCTCTTCTCACATGCATGATGTCACAAATGACAATACTATTAGAAGGAAACAATGTGGACTTTCTCCAAAGTAGAAAAAAAATGTTTAAGTTAGGAATCATTTTCCTTTTTATGTGGTGCTCTTAAATTTTGAGGTTTGGAAAGCTTTGCGTTTAGATGAAGTAGAACTTTAATATCTTGCTGCAGGCTATCACTCACCCTGCTTATTAGAGTTCATTGCTATCTTCCATATGCATTGGGCATACACTGCCTAATCTTCAAGGTTGTGGTACAGGCCAGGGTGGACCTCTCAGCTGTTGGGTGAAGAATGCTACTGCCCGGCCCTGTATATTTGAGAGGTACAATTGAAAACTTTTGCAGTTAAAACTTAAATCTTTAAAGTTCATGTTTATGAAAAACGTCTAGTGGAACATTTGGATCCACTGTTCATTTCTGTGTGATTCGATGTTTGGGTTGTCAGATCTTATTGGATCTGACCTCGGTACCTTCTGCCAGAACTTTGTAACTGAGAGTCTGACCCCTTCCCTCCCCACAATTCCCTTCTGTCTGAATTACCTCGGTTCTCGGTTTTCACCTGTTTATCCAGGTGTGTTTCTGAGAGCTTATTCTGTGGTCCTAAGTGGAGCTTTTTCAACTTTAAATTCCTCCTTGACTCTTTCCTGTATAGTGTTTAGTGTATAGTATAGCATAGGGTTAGGTTAAGCTGTTGGATAATTCTTTTACAAAATTAGTCCTCAAGACTATTAGTGTGATTTTTTTTTTTTTTTTTTTTATATAGAGTTTAATAGTATTACTATATTTCTAGGAATAGTTCAAAAGCTTGTCTGACAGTAGGCTTGGTAAGGTAATTTTTTAATAGTTTTTCAACGGTTTGAGTTATTTGTATGTATTACGTACATACACAGAGTAATAGAAATTTTTGTAATGGTGTGTATAGATTTGTTTTCTGATGTCAGACAAACCACTGGGCCTCTAGACATAAGATCTCATTTCAAGATCTCCATTTTTTTGTGTTTGTTTGGGTGCCTCTCACCTTCAGGCAAATTGCCAAAAAACACAATTGTAGACTTCGCACTTAAGGTCCAGCTTCACAGCAAATTCCAACAGCAAAAACAGACTATCCAGACCACCAGGCTGATAAAATAACAGTAGTTTTTATTTTATTTATTTTACATTTGTTAACCGGGATAGTCCGACTGGAGACAAGTCCATTTTCAGCAGAGGCCCGGGGAGAAAAGCTCCACATTGAAAATAATTGAGACTTAAGTATGTAGTTACATAGAAATCAACACATTTAAGAAATCACTAACAATTTATAGTCAAGGTTCCATGTAATTGAAGCAAACCTTGTGGGTTTATGGTAGTCTTATAGAGATAACATTGTACACGTTAGAAGTGTGTGAGGGAAAGACGTGTTTCAAGGTTGAATGTAAGAATGCTAGTTAAGATAAAAGGTGGTTAGCTAAGAAGGAAAGTTTTAGTGAATATAATATAGAGGGGGAGAAGAGTGTAGGCTCAGAATGGGTAAGTATCAAGTTATATTCCTGATAGTAGGATTCTAAGGTTTGTAGAGAAGTGTATGTTGTTTGGGATGGAGAAGGTTATTAATGGGTATTTCACCTCTGTGAGCTAGGTTTATCTTATGTTTGTCTTAATATATGTATATACTTTTTGTTTTTGGTTAGTCTAGGTGGAGACATGGACATAACTATGTATTTTGTTATCTATCTGTTATTTTTTGGATAGTCTGGGTTAAGACATGGACATAGCCAATCACTGTTTAGATGGATCTTTAGGGATGTTTTAAATTGGGGCAGGGAGGATATAGTTAGTTCAGCAAGAAGTAGGTTCCATTTTTTTCCATCAGAGTTGGAGAATAAAGATTCACCAGCTGAGTTGTTGGCTTTGGTTGTTTGTGCTAGCATTTTGTTAGATGAGTGGAGGGATGCTAGGTTGGTGTAGGGGGTAATAATAATAGACAGAATGGGAGTACTGGTAGGTAGATAAAGGGTTTTTATGTATAACTATGAGTTGGTTGTAATGGAGCTGATTGGGTAGTTCTAGCCAGCCTAGTTTGTGAAGATTTTGACAGTGGTGGGTTCTATAGGCTGACCCTGTGGGAAATCTAGCTATATTGTTATAGGAAGTATTGATTTTGTTAAGGTTTGATTTACTTAGATTTGTAAGGATGGGTGAGACGTAGAGAAGGGTTGACAGCAGATGTGTCCGAGCTATGGCAGTTCTGGCAGATGGGGTTAAGAATTGTTTAATCCTATACAAGGAGCCTATTTTTTTGTTAACTGTTTTTATGGTTTTGTCTATATGGGCGTCATACTTCAGATTATCATCAATGATTACTCCAAGTAGTTTAGTGTAAGGTTCTGGGGAGATTATGGTGCCATTGTTAGATGAAATTGTAATTTTTGGTAATGTTAAATTATGGGTAGGGGAGAAAAGAAGTTTGGTTTGGTTTGGGTTAAGCAGGCGGCGACTATTATTCATCTAGTTTTCTATTTTATTGAAGGTGATTTGGGATAGGGATTGTAGTTCAGTGTGAGTGGAGGCAGAGCAGATAAGTGTGGAGTTATGTGCATACTGTATACAAGTTGTATCTGGGATAACATTGGGTAGGTCGTTTATGAAAATAGTGAAAAGGAGGGGACCCAATATGGAACCTTGGGGTACTCCCAGGTTGACAGGTAGAAGGGGAGATAAATTATCTTTCCATTTAACAGCTTGTTGTCTACCATGAAGGTAAGAGTGGAACCAGTTGATTACTGGATTGTCTAAGGAAAGTGAATTTAGAGAGTCTAGGAGTAGGTGGTAATTTACCATGTCGAATGCTTTTGAAAGATCGAGAAAGAGGGCAGAAGAGAGCTTATTTTGATTACGGTTGTGATTTATTGTGTGAGAAAAGGAGAGAAGGGCAGTAGTTGTACTATGTGCAGGTCTAAATCCGTGCTGGGTTGGTGCTAGTAGAGTATTTTGAGTAAGGTGTGTTAGAATTTGCTTGTGTATGCATTTTTCCATTATTTTGGCTAAGGGAGCTAGTATGGCTATAGGCCCATGGTTAGAGAGTTCTGTGGAGGTTCCCCCTTTATGAAGAGGAATAATTTGTGAGATTTTCCAGATGGAGGGGATATGGGTTTCTTGTATAGTACGGTTGATAAGGATGGAGAATAGGGTATGCTATTTCATTAGTGGACTTTTACAGAAACTCTGCAGGAAGTAGGTTTACTGCCAGAGTGGTGGGTTTTAGTTTTTAAAGTAAGGATTTAATATAGTCTGTGGATATAGGATCAAATTTAAAGGGTGGGATATCTGCCTGAGTGGGTGTGGTAGTAGTAGAGGAGATGGGAGTTAGGTTGTTAGCAAGGGACTGGACTGTTTCTGTGAAGAAAGTATTAAAGGTCATTGCAACACTCTTAGGAGGTAGTTGAGGGGGTGGGGGTTGCTGATTTAACTGGGTGGAGCAGTTTATTCAGACATGACCAGAATTTTTGGGGTTGATTTTGGTTTTTGCTGTAAATTTAAATAGTAGTTTTACTTGTCTTGACACAATAGACCTCTTTGTTTCATTTCTCATTTGTTTGTATCTAATGTGGGCTTGTGGGCATTTGGTGGCTCTCCATGAGGTCCATGTTTTGTTTAGGTTCATAGGTAGGTACTAGGCTATTGGCCCTAGGGCCTATACAAGCCTAGCCACAAATGTACCCTGGCTTTCGCCACCCCAGAAAACTTTCCTGTGCCCCTGTTAAGCAGAACCACAGAAGTGATCCCCGGGGTGAATTTCCTATTACCCATCCAATCATTCTAGCAATAATTTTGTGTCTAGTACTATTGGTTAGCCATGGTGCAGTTTTGTTTTTGGTTTTGATTGTTCTTGTGGGAGCATGTCTGTCTAAGATGGCAAGGAATCTAGCATTAAATTCTGAGACAGCTTCGTCAAGGGGGAGTACTTTAAGATTGTCCCATTTGCATGAGTTAAGTTCGGTTTGGAAACAAGTTAGGTTAAATTTTTTTGTATACATACGTGTTTTAAAGGTAGTTTTTTGAGACATGTCATACTTTTTCCTGATTATATAGGTTGAGGTGGTCGCTCATGTCCTCTGGTATGGTACCTGATTTGTAAAACTGAGCGTTATTTATTAAGATCCAATCTAGGATACGTTCCTTATTGTTGGGTTTATTGATTCTAGTGGGGGGAAGTAATTATCTGGGAGAAACCATGTAAGTTGATATGGGTGGTGGGGAAGTTTGATGAACATGTTAGCCAGTTGATATCGAAGTCCCCAAGAATGATTGTTTCTTGGGGGTGGTTAGCGGATAACCATTGTAGGGTGCTTTCTAAGGTGTCTATGTTGTTGCCTGGGGGAATATAGGTACATACTATGATTATAGATTTGTGTTTAAGTTGGACTTTTGAGATGATTGTTTCCGAGTTGGTGGTAGTTAGCTCTTGTGGGGTGGTAACTGTGGATACCTCAAGAGTGGATTTATAAAGGATGGCTTCTCCGCCTCCTTTTGTACCTTTTCGGTCCAGTCTTGTTATATTGTAGTTAGGGGGTATAATTTCATTATCAGGGATAGCCGGCTTGAGCCAGGTTTCTGTAAAACAGAGTAGATCAGGGGGGTGAATGTCCAGGAGGGAATGTAGGTACTGGATTTTCTTATTTATACTTGTAATATTTAGGTGACAGACTAGAAATGAGTTAGGGGCATGATACAAACTTCTTAGGTTAGAAGGAGTACTATTTATGGGGTTGGTAGTAGCCTGTTTATTTGGGCCTGGGTTAGGATGGATATCGCCATCGGCTATTAGGGTAGGTAATGTACTTCTTATGAGTTTGGTGATCTTTAGTAGGAGTTGGTGATAGTTTTTAGTTCTAGAGTTTAAATATGTAGGTCGTATGTGGTGGAGAGCTTTTGGAGTAGTGGAATTGGAGATGAGGTGGGGTAGTATTTGTATGGGGGTGTGTGGTTAGATACTGGTGGTGGTAGCTGAGTTAGGGTGTTGAGTGTTAGATGGTGGAATTCATAGGCAGTGAGAAGATAAAGTATGAGAAGTGGTGGGATGAGGTAGTGATGTGGTCTAGGTTGTGGAGATACGGTGGGAGTTAGTGAAGACATTATGGGGTAAGGTAGTAATTGTGATAAGAGAGTATGTGTGGGGTAATAGAAGAGTGAGTTTTGATGGGTTGGGAGTGGGAGTTGGGTGTAAGGGAAGGAAGAATTGTAGTTGGAGGAATGTGATGTGTGGGACTGGTTGAGTAATTAGGGGGTGTGGTTAGGGTAGTATAAAGGTAGGAGCACTGGGGATGGGTGGGATTTTGGGGGCAGGGTAGGGGAGCGGAGTGAGCCCGCAGGGCGAATGGAGTGGGAAGAGCCAGTGAAGAACTACATTTTGAGAAAAACAGCCAGTGGAGTGCTGACTGTTAAGGTAAGTTTTAAGGGGAGATGGTGGGTTGTGCAGTAGAGAAATGTTTAGTAAAAAAGGGGGTATAGTGGGTCTGCCAGATATATTAGGGAATGAATGTCTGAGTTCTATAATTTAAGATTGGAAGATGGTTGTTCAAGGAGATTAGGCCTGGGAGGAGAGTGCCACCTAGTGGACAAAGGCTATCCTGCAACCAAGGCTAATCGCAGGGATAGCAGATCTAGTGGGAGAGTGAGGCTAACTCAGGAGTTGTATGAAGAGGCTATAAGAGGGGAAGATATGGAAGATGGGAGGGGAGAAGGTTTAGGCTGCTGGCTGTCCTGGCTAGGGGGTGTACAAATAGACACCTGGGGTTATATAAGAAGAGTAATTTTTACAAACATTCTTTTAAAACATAGTTCAGCAAAATGCAGTAGGTTAGTGCTTTCAGGTTTAAAAAACCCTTCTTCAGACAACATACAAAAGTTTTGAACACCTTTTAAAATACATAACAGCCAATCAAAGACTCAGTAAAAAGCCCTCCTCTTTTTTAAAATAGGCTTGGTAGGAATGACACAATTCAGGCCAGGTGCTCTATCAGCACCCAGATTGATTATCCATCTAGTTTCACTACATTGTTATATTTCTCAAATCACCCCCTCCCCTCCTGGTTGGATGAATAACGTGCAAAACCATAAAAGAAAATATGTGCCCAGGGTACTGCTTTACATGCTGATACAGGGCTTTGTGTGTAATTGGCTGTACATATAGTTGACATAAGTTGTAACACCCTGCCGTTCAATCTGCAATTCGTTTTACCGACATTTAATGAACAACATTGCATACAGTCAGCCAACTATATATTATTGCTGGTCAAACAGTCAGCATATTGTTGCAATGAATAGCTCTTCCCAGACAGTGGATGGATGAATGTGTTATGTCCTAATATACTGGCTAGCTTTGCAGTGTCTACAGGGGAATCTCCCTTGTAGCCCCATGACAGGTTTCCAAACCCCCTGTTGGACTGTACAGAGCAAATCCTTTAAATTCTTACTACGTTTGAAACAAAATGTGGGTTCCTGAGTTATTAATGCCTTCACTCTATCATCATTTAACAAGATTTTCCAGTTTTGGCGAATAATGTCACATAGGTTCATAAGTAGGTACTAGGCTATCGGCCCTGGGGCCTATACAGCCCAGCCAAAAAGGTACCCTGGCTTTTACCACCCAGGAAAATTATTTTCTTGTGCCACTGTTGAGCAAAGTCACAGAGGGTGATCCCCAGGGTGAATTTCCTATTACCCGTCCAGTCATCAAGATTTTTCTTGAAGCGTGCTAATGAGGAGCTTTGTTTGATATAGATAGGTAGTTTATTCCGGAGTATGGGAAGTCTCTGGGACAGAAATCTATCCCTCCGGCATGTTCTGTTTATTGTGGTGACAAGGTTTAGGTCCCTAGAGTGTGTAGCTCGGAGGGATTGGGATTTCTTTAAGTGGAGCATGTCCAACAGCTCTGGCTTTGATATAGCTTTGTATGTTGGGCAGAGATCACCTCTGAGTAGGCGATATGTGACGGAATAAAGCTGGAGTTTTTTGAGACTGTCTGTGTAGGTCATCTGTCTGAGGCCGGTAATCCTCTTTGTGAGGTATTTTTGCAGCCTTTCCAGTTATTGTAGATGTCTTGTGAGGTACATACCAAAAGGGGCGTTGTACTCTATAATGGGTCTAATGAGTGATGAGTAGAGGGGAACAATGACCTCCTTTTTTCTGGATGAGAAACCTTTTGTGATGAGGTGTGCCACGTAGAAGGATTTCCTGACTGCTGTGGTGATGTGATTATCAAAGGAGAGACTACTGTCCACCTGGGTCCCAAGGTCTCATCACACTTTCGGTGTTAAGTGTACTACCGCCTATGTTGTAGTTCATGGGTACAGAGTTTTTACCAAAGGGGATGACACTGCACTTTTTGGCATTGAACTTGAGGCCATGGCTTTGACACCAGGCATCTGTCTCAGTGAGGCCCTTTTGTAGGATGTCCACATCATTAGGAGTTTCAATTATGGATCCTAGTTTGCAGTCATCTGCGAACTTCGTTAGCCAAAGACCTTCTGTGTTAGCCTGTACTTCAGAGAAGTAGATACCAAACAGGAGAGGACCCAGGAATGAACCCTGTGGTACTCCACTTGTCGGATTTGGAGTCTGCTTCTTTCACAGAGTGGGATGTTCATCGTGTTTCACTGTTGCAGTCATTACACTTGGGTTATCCTGCTGGCAGGCTACCCACAGTCGGCCTGAATTCCAAAGTCCTGGTCCGGCGTCGGTTTCTGTCGCCTCATCCCTGATGTCAGTGTGCCAGGAGTATAAAAGATGCAGCTGACACCATTTTCTTCAGTTTTTCTTGCCATGCGGTGCCAGAAGCAAAAGCACTTCGCAAGTGCGGGTCGGCCGACTCCTGAGATTTTCGAAATTGAATTTCAGATCCGAAGTCTTCAATAAAGCTAAGTACCCCATTGGGGAAACTTTTTCTCCTCAACACAGACCTCTTGCTATTCCACCTGTAGTAGACATTGTAGATGTATTTGGAGAGTCCAGTCTATCTCCTGGTTCTTTACCCCCTGCCCCAGTTAAGCCAGATAGGTACTACAGGGTTCCAGAGTTACATAAATTTCTTTATAAAAACCCTGCTGCTGACCCAGAAACTATATCTCAGGGTCCCAAAGGGGTCAAGGCTTCACACTGCAAAAAACCCTGTTCCCTCTGATAGGGATTCTAGAGCACTGGACAGATGGGGAAAAAGTTTACACCTCTGCTACTTTAGCTGTAAGGGCTTTAAATTGCCAGTTTCATATGCTTAAATATCAGCTATACCTAATGTCTCTACTTAAACAGAAAATGCTGACAAACTCTGTCCTGAAAACAAGGAAATGCAGGATTTATTGCATGCAGCTGAACAAGTGGGAAAGCATACTTTGCAATGTGGTTTTGATTCACTAGAGTCCTCTTGCAGGGCCGCAGTTACAGGCTCTGTCATTCGAAGGCATGCTGGGCTAAAGGAACAGACTCTGCCTGATCATGTTAAAGCAAAATTATTGCATGCTCCATTACAGCGTTTGGTGTTAAGGCAGAAGAGGTGTTAAAGAAAATGGAGGATAAAGCGAAATCTATGCAGACTGCAAAGGATTTCTTACAGGTTCAACCACCCAGATTTAGCAGAAACTGGCCTTCTAAAAACTGGTCCTTTCCAGTGTCAGACAGGCCACAAAGAGGCAGATACAGACGCCCTAGAGGTAGATCTCAGCCCCAAGGCTCATACAGACCTAAACAATGGGGTGCTTCAGCCCCCAAAGGCGGGGTAGACAAATCACAACCTTATAGGAAACAGTCCCAATGACTTTCCTCTACCAATGCCAAGCACTTACCTTTTGGCAGCACCCTTAGGGGGAAAGCTAGCACTTTTCCTCACAAAATTGGTACAAGATCACCCAGGACAAATGGGTACTGAATATTGTTTCTCAGGGTTACAGGTTCCACTTTCACACCCTACCAAGGCCAAAAGGTATGCCAGACCTGCCACACAATCAATAGGCAGAGGCACAAAAACAAATTTCTGCTGTCATGAACATGAGGGCTATTCAAAAAGTACCACAGCAAGAGCAGGGACAAGGATTTTACTCGAGGCTTTTCTTGGTACCCAGAAAGGACAAAGCCTGGAGACCAATACTGGACCTGTCTACTCTAAATACTTTCCTGGACATTTCAAATTTCAAAATGTTAACACTGCAGCAACTTCTACCCATGCTGGGCAAGAAGGCTTGGCTAGTTACTTTGGACCTCAAAGAGGCATACCTGCATGTCCCAATCAGACAATCTTGCAGAAGATACCTCAGCTTCATAGCTGGCGCAATACATTACCAATTCTCTGCACTGCCCTTTGGCTTATCTACTGCGCCCAGGGTCTTCACAAAATGCCTGGCACCAGTAATTGCATTTTGCAGACAAAAAGGAATTCGGATATATCCCTACTTGGAACGACTGCCTTATTCAAGCAGAGATCAAGGACATTCTATTACAGCAGCTGGCGTTTGTAAAAAGATTACTAATTTGCCTAGGGTACACAGTAAACGAAAAGAAATCAAAACTAGTGCCCTCTCAAGAGATAATATTCCTGGGTGCAAGCTTAAATACACCTGCCCAGATGGCTCATCTCATGCCAGACAAAGGCAACTGACTCATTACTTTTAAATGATGACAACAAAGACCCAGCTACCTGCAAGAAAAATTCTGCAGGCTTTGGGTTTTATGTCATCCTGCATCCTGCTAATTCCATATGCAAGACTGCATATGAGGAAGCTACAATGGTATCTAAAATGTGTTTGGACTCAACATTGCCACAGCCTGGAAACAATAATTACTTTCATTCCCTGCCTGCAACAAGAGTTTCGTTGGTGGGCACTGGCCTATCACCACAACAAGGGACAGCCTTTCACTTTACCCACAGCCAGGCAGATACTAACAACAGATGCATCGGATTATGCCTGAGGGGCACACATGGTGGGAAAATTTATTCAGGGCACGTGGCCCACAGACCAAATGCTTCTTCATATCAGTCAAAAAGAGATGCTAGCCATACAGAATGCCCTGACCGCCTTCATAGGTTCATACTAGGCTATCTGCCCTAGGGCATTTATAAGCCTAGCCAGAATGTGTTTGGCTTTCGCCACCCATTTTAAATTTATTTTGCTATGCCCTTTTTCGAGGTTAGTATACTGTGCCTCTGTCTAACAGTGACACAGAAGTGATACCTGGGGTAAACCTACGATCTCCCATCCACTCATCAAGATTCCTCTTGAAGAGAGTCAATGAGGGACTCTGCCTAACCTGGACTGGGATTTTATTCCAGAGTGAAGGGAGCCTCTGGGTTATGAATCTGTCCCTCCAGCATGTCCTATTTATTTCAGTGCTGAGGTTCAAGTCTCGAGCCGGTAGCTCGATGGGATTTGGATTTTCTGAGGTGCAGCATGTCCATTAATTCCGGGTTGGACATGGCTTTATACGTCAGGCACAGATCGCCTCTGAACAGGCGGTATGCCACTGAGTAGAGCTGGAGTTTCTTTAACCGGGCAGCATATGGCATCTGTTTGAGCCCTTTGATCCTCTTGGTGAGGTACTTTTGGGGTCTTTCCAGTTGCTGCAGGTGTCTGGTAAGGTACATCCCAAAAGGGGCATTGTACTCCATTATGGGCCTGATGAGGGATGAGTAGAGGCCCGATGACCTCCCCTGATCTAGATGTGAATCCCTTCATGATTAGGTGGGCTATATAAAATGTTTTTCTAACCACTTTGGCTACGTGGTTGTCAAATGAGAGATTGCTATCAACTTGGGTCCCCAATTACTACTTCTGTACTTAATGGATTACCACCTATGTGTTAATTTGTGGGTACTTTGTTTTTGCCAAAAGGGATGACTATACACTTTTTGGCATTTAGCTTGAGGCCATGGCTCTGGCACCAGTTGTCTGTTTCTATGAGGCCCTTTTGGAGGATGCTTGTGTCGGCTGGAGAGTCGATTATGGTGCCCAGTTTGCAGTCATTTGCGAACTTGGTCAGCCACAGTCCTTCCTTGTTGGCCTGTACCTCCGAGAAATATATACCGAACAAGAGAGGTCCCAGGACTGAGCCTTGTGGGACACCACTTGTAACTGGTTTGGAGTCTGACATGGCTCCAGCAATTCTAACCATGTGGGTTCTGTCCTTGAGCCAGTTTGCAATCCATCTAGTGACATAGGGGTTTATATTTAAGCTGGTGAGCTTATCTATAATGCCCGAGTGGGGTATTGTATCAAGGCTTTTGCGAGGTCCAGGTAGGCTGTGTGGACCACCTTCCCTCCAATGGCCTTGGTGACTGTTTCAAAGAAATCAACCAGGTTTAAGAGGCAGGATCTGCCCTTAACAAAGCCGAACTGGGTAGGATCCAGTGTCTGTAGGTCCCCAATATCTTTATTTATGAGGTCCATGATGATCCTTTCCATAGCTTTGCAGACCAAGCTAGTCAGGCTTATGGGGCGATAGTTTCCAGGATCCGTTGAGGCACCACCTTTATGGAGAGGGACCACTGTTGCTGTACGCCACTCTTTGGGCACATATCCTCTAGTAAGGCTGAGATTGAACAGTAGTTTTATGTTTGGGTTTAGCTCTTCTTGGAGTTCATGTAGGACAGCCCGGGACACCGCCTGGTCCCATTGATGCTGTGTTTTTGCTTTGGAGAGGGGCTCTTACCTGAGCATCTGAGATGTCAAGGGGACAGCACTCTGCTGGGATAGATATTTGCCCTTTGGTGGGAGGGGAGAAGTTTGCGCTGAACCTGTCAGCTAGGATGTTGGCAATGTCTGTGGGTTCAGTGTATTTTTTGTCATTTTGGACTAATTCTGAGCATATCTGGGAATTACCACCCAGGTTCCTAACATAACTAAAGAAAGCCTTGTGATTATCCTTAGTGTCATGTGCAATTTTTCTCTCGAAGCTGGCTTTAGACAATTGTATGAGTGCCCGTAGTTTTTTGCTAATACTGATCAGTGATGCCTTCCCTTTTTGGGATTTTGCTCTATCATTTAGTAGCTTCCTCCTTCTATTGTATAGTTTGTTTATGGCTGGGGTCCACCAGACAGGACGTCTGCCTTTGGAGGATTGGGTCTTGGTTTTATTTGGGATCGCATGATCCATGCATTCCTGAAGGTGTTCATAGAATGCGTTTATAAAGGATTCTGCGGTCTGGGCCGTATTTTCCACAGGCCTGGGGGCTTTGAAGGATTCCACCTCGGTTTTGAGGAGTGTGAAATTTGCTTTAGAGAAGTTTTTCACTGTGGTTTTCTGGGCAGGGGGTGGGGTCGGATGTGAATATCCAGTGAGATTAGTTTATGGTCTGATCTTACCAGTGAGGGATACACTTCTGGTCTGGAGCATAGAGTCCCCATGTTGGTGATGATCAGGTCCAGTATATTTTCTCTTCTTGTGGGAGTGGTAACAAGTTGTTCCATAGCATTTGAGTTTATAAATTCTAGGAACCTTTGGGCTAGGGTGTTGGAGCTAGAGTAATGCTCCCAGTCTGTTTGGGTAGTTGAAGTCGCCCAATATAATGGTGTTTGGAGAGACCTTCATATTTTCCAGTGTTCTCAGGAAGGCCGAGTGGGGTTCCTGGGTTTGGGAGGGTGGTCTGTAGCAGGCTATAAACTGGAAGGCAGTTTTACCCACTGTTAGTTGCACATGGATAGTCTCTGATTCTTCGTGCTTTGCCACCAACCTGGAGGTGTGGGTATCTTTGATGAATATCGATACTCCCCCTCCTTTTGTGGTTCGGTCCAAGTTTTGGGGCCGAAAAGCATGGTATGAGGTATAACCTGGTAGTGCTGGGGTGCTCTCGGGAGCCCTGAACCAGGTTTCTGTTACTGCACAGATATCTATGTTCTCCATGCTAAGGAGAGTTTCGAGTGCGTGCATCTTGAGGTTTATAGGTTCATAGGTTCATAGGTTCATACTAGGCTATCTGCCCGAGGGCATTTACAAGCCTAGCCCATCGTTTTGTGGCTTACGCCACCCCTTTATGGGGACTACTACCCATTATTTTGCTGTGCCTCTGTCGAGAGTGAGACTGACACTGGGGTATAAGGGTATATTTATGATCCATCCATTGGTCAAGATTTCTCTTTTGAACGGCTCTGGTGGATCTAGATTTTTGAGGTGTGAGCGGTTTGACATGGCCTTGTATGTTAGGCAAAGGTCACCTGATGAGCAAGCGCATGTGAAGATAATAGAGCTTCTTTCTTTCAGCAGCATAGGACAGATTTTTTTTTTTATCCTTTTTTTGGTGAGGAACTGTGGTTTCTCCAGCTGCTGCAAGTGTGTGGTCAGATACGAGATATTTGGCATTGCATTGTAATCATTCATTGGCCTGATGAGAGTAAAGGGAGACCAGACCATGACTCTCTTCATGAAGATGAGAATGATCCAAGGATAAGTAGGCAATGTAGAAGGTCTACTTTACTTTAGCTACATGGACAAACAGACTACAATCAACCTGGGGGTCCCCCTCCCCCATAACTTTTCTTCTAACAGTGGATTGCCACCCATTTGGTAGCAGTAGCTTTGGTAATAGGGTTTTTTTTGTTTTATGACTATGTATTACTATGCATTTTTGGCATTTTTGGGCTCTGGCCAGGGTCGGGTGGAAGCACACCTTTGTGAAGGGGACCACAGTTGCAGTGTGCCACTCCTACATATCATCAGAGGTAAGACTTTGATTAAATAATCCTAGTGCTGTGGTTGTTTAATTCATTGAGAAGTTTGCACTGAACCTGTCAGCCAGTATGTTGGCAATGTCTGTAGGATCATCATCTCTCACATCATTTTTGACTAGTTCTCTGAGCATCTGAGGTTTTCCTCCCAGGTTTCTATTTTAGCTAAAAGAATGCCTTATGATTGTCTTTTGAGTCTTTAGCTATTTTTTCTCTCAAAAATTTTGGATGATTTTTTTATGAGCTCTTAGTTTTTTACTTATAGTGATCAAGGTGTCTTCTTTTTTTTTATTGCTCTTTAGCTTTCACTAGTCTTTAGAAGTGTGAAGTCGGCTTTCAGTTTTTTACTGTGGTTTTTTTTTTATTGGTGGTGGGGGGGACAGGAGGACCTCCAGCGAGATTAGTTGTGATCCAGTCTCCACCAGGGGTATAGTGTTCCCAGTCTATATTAGGGTAATTGAAGTCACCTAGTATGATGGTGTTTTATCCTCTAGTGTTTTCAGGAAGGCCATGTGAGGTTCCTGAGTTTGTGAGTGAGGTGTAACATGCTACAATTTGCAGAGCAGTTCTGCTCATTATGGTTAATTAATGATGGTTGATGGTCTTCGATGTATCACCAGCTGTCAGGTGTGGGGAGCCTTGAACCAGGTTTCTGTCACAGCACACACAATCGATGTTCTCCATATTGAGAAGGGGCCTCGAAAGCGCAATTTTTGAGATTTAGACTTGGCATTGAGCAGCATTACCTTAGTTTTTATGGGGTGGGCAAGAGCCTTTGCCAATATCCGAAAGGGGTGGGTGACAGGTGCAAGCTCCGTTGCGCGGAGCAGCGAGCATGTCCCAGCATGTCATCAGGAGAGAGACACCCTTTGAATGACACCAGACACCAGTGGTTAAGCCAAAAATTGTTAAGCTGATCATCTTGTATCTCTGTATTGTGGCATCATTCTTGGTGAAGAAGGATACTGCTCAAGGTCAGGGTCATCATACCTGCCTGAGCTACATATGCATCAGAAGCTCCAATGTCTCTTTTCATGTAGTCAGGGTCAAGGTCGTCTCAGAGGTCGTTCACACCAGCATGGACAATATTTGAGTCATATTTGTACCTGCTGTTGAGAGACCTGAGTTATGTGGCGCCGGCCCGACAGCGACAGGCATGCCTTCTCCTGAGCCTACTTCAGTCTGGTCTGTTGGCGGAGAGTGTGTCTGACTATGGAGTATGGGTCACCAATGACTGTGGTGCGTGTGTTTGGCCTTAAGAAATGGAGGCTGTGACTGTTTGGACTGTGAGGTGCTGTGTATGTGTGTGGTTGTTTGTGTTCTGAGGTGTGTGGTTGTTTGTTTGTGTCTGCTTAGGTGGCCTCTGCTGTTTGGGTAGATTTGTTCAGATGTGTCCGTATGTCTTTTGTGTGTTTATGTGTATGATTTGAGGTTGTGATGATGGTGAGAGACTGGGTATATAGTGTGTGGTAACCTTCTCCTCCTGACTAGTCTTCCCAGTCTCCTATGTTGAGTGCATCTCTCAGCCAGCTCCGATATAGTTGCATCATCTCTGTATTGTTGTGTGTTTTTGGGGAGGTTTGGTTGTGTGTTCATGAGTACGTTGTACTGCTGGAGAGGACATTCACCCAACCCAGCTTCGCAGGTCTGGAAGATAGCACTGACAAAACTGAAATGGGGAAATTAAGACAAAAACTTTGAAAGAAAACCGAAGTGTTGTGACAGGGGTGTGAGAAATGGGTTTGGGTACTTTTGGGGGCAAAGTGCGTATAAGAGTGCCGTGTCAAGGTAATAGTAATAGTAGTTTAAGGTCTGAAGAGAATAGAGAATAGTTATAGGAGTAGAGATGAGATTTACTTGTAGTGATAGTTATAGGATGAGAGTTGGTATAGAGTAAGGAAGTTAGATTTTAGGGAAAAAATTTAGTTGTAAGTTAGAAGGTCTAGAGGTTAATTTAATAATCTTAAACCGGCGCTGCCTAGTGTTGCAACAGTAGCAGCTCATGACTGTTCCAGCGTACCATCAGCTCTCGTCATGGCTAAATCAACTTTTATAAAGCTGGCTTTTAGGCAGGGGTTGCTGCCCAAAGCGAACTGAAAGCTAACGACCAACAGAGCCAAGTAAAAAACTCCCAACAACTGGACCAAAAAGCACACTCCCAGCAATGCTTCCCACTGACTCCTCCCTGAAGCTCCTCCTTTCCAAATTAGGTACTGGACTAATCTAGCTTAGCAAGGGGGAAAACAAGAGATATTTTTGGTTTTTTTTTTTCGTAAACACTTATAAATGCTATAAATCGCTATCACAGCAATGCAGAATAAAACAGTAGCAATGTATCAGCAAACACAAAAAAAGCCACAAAAAATACTTTATATCAGGTAAAGTCGCTTCAGCTCTCTGAAGCTTGATTAATCTGCTGGCCACCACGAGGATCTTGTGCTGAGACGTTAAAAGTTTTTAGAAGCTTATTTTAGGCCAAATTAAGAAAGTAGAAACGAAAAATAAAACACAAACACCTAAAAAAAACCTCAAACTCAAAACCTCTGGAACAAACCCAACAAAACACGCTTCCACTTCCTAGCAAAGACTTGGATAGCAAAGGAACTTCCTCCTTCCAGTAAAGGAACTAAAGAATCACTGGCAAACAAAGTCCAGGGATCAGCAAGCTCTGAAACTGACTAATCTTAGCTTTAAGGCGGAAAAAAAAACAAGATTTTTTGGTTTAGACTTCTGGCATTGAGGAGCATTGCTCTTAGTTTCTTATCCCTTGTGATACCTATGGAGGTGGGTTTGTCTTTTGAGCCTTGCCTAAAAAAGGCACTATGGGGTAGCAAGAGCCTTTGCCAATATCCGAAAGCCCAGGGGTGACAGGTGCAAGCCGTCCCTAGCGAAGCATCGTGGCTTGTCGAGCATATCATCCCAAGCTGACAGGCATTGGATCCCCTTTGAATGACACCAGTACTTAAGCCAATTGTTGAAATTGATCATCTTGTCTTCATATTGTGGCATCATTCTTGGTGAGGGTAAGATGCTACTCAAGGTCAGGGTCATACCGGCCTGGGGCTACATGCTCAGAGAGCTCCTTTAGGTCTCTCTTCATGTAGTCCAGGGAGGTACGTCTCAGGTCATTCACACCAGCATGGACAATGACTGAGTCATATTTGTACTTGCCTGGGAGTGACCCGAGTGCTTGTATTATGTGGCGGATCCTAGCACCCAACAGGCTGCTCACCGTGACCCTCTCCTTGTTCAGCCTGGTGAGTGGGACGTCAGTGTGCCTGACGATAGTCACCTATTACAAGTGTATCAGGTGTGTTGTTTAGTCTTAAGGGCTGTGACTGTTCGGCACACTGGCTTTGTGAGATATGTGTTGCACGTGTTTTGTTTTGGGGTAGCTGTTGCTTGGGTGTAGCTTTGGAGGTCTCTGCTGCTTAGGCAGATTTTTATTTTGAGCCTCCGAGTATGTTTTTGTGTGATTATGTGTTTGGTTTGCTGTCGTGGTAGGTCTATGTGAGACTGGAATTGTAGTGAGTGTGGCTTCCTTCTCCTCCTGACTGGTTATGCCAGTACTGAGTTGAGAGAGCTTAGCCTCCAGTTTGGCTATATGGTTGCTTCTCTCACATGTGTTGGAATTTGTTGGGAGGAGGAGAGGGTTGTCTGTGTACATGAGGCAGTTGTAACATTGCCTCAAGATTCCCAGATTCACCAGCTGGACCGGAGAGGAGATTGACAACTGACCTTTGGACATGCTAGAATAATATTGGGAATTCCTTAATTGAAAACAAGGGCCAGTGGGGAGTGAGGGTGTAGTGCTTTTATTTTTTAGTGCTGACGTATATAATTGCTTTAGTGAGCAAGTGCCAGGTAACCTAAGTGCAATGTGTTATAGGTAACTTAAATGCAAAAACGACAAACAGTAACTTTCTTTCAAGTGAAACAAGGAAATAAGTACAGTAAGCAATGCAGATATCACTAGTGATCCACAGAAGCGCTGAGAAGCCGTGTATTAGGTGGAATTAGCATTCCAGGGAAAATAACAAGCAAACAAAAACAACAAGCATATAAACAAAGCTAGATTCATCAGGCCTGGATCTAGTCTATACTACAGCAAACAAGGTGTACCAATTTCAGTAAGATACAGTTCAAATATTCAGGCACTATAAACCTTTAACCAGAAATTCCCAGCTCAGAAGGGCAGAGTCCAGCGTCTTCTCCCACAGGAGTGCAGACAACAAACCTTCTTAATGTAAAATAACTGGCCTGAAGCCCAAGTGCTTAAACCAGAACTAATGCACTTTAAGAATAACAGACACTGGGCTCTCAATCAGCAGTTCCCAACTTAGAAGGATGAAAGCTACCTGTCCTGCCACCACAGTGCATGCCACAAACCTTCCTAATGTAAAACAACTGGTCTGAAGCCCAAGTGCTTAATCCAAAAGAATTAGAATGATAGCTACACTTTAATCAAGTTACTACCAAGCAGTAATAAATACAATTGAATACTTTAGAGAATGCCTGGATTAGTGCTCAAGTTACACAAACAAAGCTAGATCCAGCATGCCCGAATCCAGTCTATGCCACAGCAAACAAGGCACACCAACTTCAGTAAGAAGCAGATCAGATATGCATGCACTATAAGCCTTTAACCAGAAATTCCCAGCTCAGAAGGGCAGAGTCCAGCCTCTCCCTCCCACAAGAGTGCAGACCACGAACCCTCTTAATGTAAAATAACTGGCCTGAAAGCCCAAGTGCTTAAACCAGAATTAATACACTTTTAGAATAGCAGACACTGAGCCCTCTATCAGCAGTTCCCAACCTAGAAGGATGTGAGCTACCTGTTCTGCCACTACAGTGCAGACCACAAACCCTCTCAGTGCAAAACAACTGGTCCGAAGCCCAAGTGTTTAAACCAAAAGGCTTAGAATGAGTTGCACCAAGCAGTAATAAATACAATTGAGTACTTTTAAGATTATGCAAAAGTAAAATAAAGTAGGTAGAAACACAAGTACAGTAAAAGCAGATTAATTTTTTTTTTTTTTTTCTGAACAAGTGCTGAGATGAAAGAAACAGATTTGAGTGCTGAAACTAGAAAACTGGCTAGTTATAAGAAAAAAAAACTAAGCTAGAAGGCTTCCCTCCAACACAGAAGGGCTTGGGGGCTCAGAAGCCTACAAATAGTCTATACCACTTAACAGGAAAGGCAGGAAACCAGCTTAATTTTTTTTTTTCTGTTTCCCAGATGCTCTCTTTGTACACAGTAGGAGTGCCTAAAATCAGAATATGATCTCACTGCACTCAGTTGAGTGAGCAAATGAGATGGGCCCAGAAGGAGTATCCAAACACAAATTTACAAGAGGGGCGGGCAGTTTCAAGGCCACTAAGAGCAGAGTCAAAACTTCCAGTTCAGTTAATATTCCTGCAACACGGTTAAAATCAATTTAAATACTGTATTTTTTTGAAAAAAGTGCAGATAAAGGTACTTAAATTCTCTTATACGTCCAGTTGAATACAGCAAGTTCTTAGCCGGCCAAAGCTGAGGTTTTTAAGCAGAAAATATTTCACACTGTACCGCTTAAATAGGCAAGGACAGGAAATCAAAGAATGTGGCTACCCCCACACCTGTAATTACTAGCAAATAACAAAATTCAGCAAACACTGACTAACTTCCAGTTCAGTCAAGGGTCTACTACATCCAGGACAACTATTGCTAAAGACGGACAATACTACAGTCCTGTGGTACATAAGCAAGGGTGCACAGATTCCTACCCCCTCTGCAGGCAAGCCATGACTTTGTGGAACACAGCATTGACCTATCAAGTACATCTGCAGGCACAATTCCTGCCAAAAAAGAAAAATACTCTGGCAGACGAACTAAGCAGAAACCTCATGGACCCTCACGAGTGGAAACTAGATCCACAAATCTTCAGCATAACAAGGAAATGGGGATGCCCAGACATAGATCTATTTGCCTCCCCTCACAACTGTCAACTACAGAGATTCTGCACAAGGACTTATCACCCACAAGCATGGAAGGTGGATGCTCCATTATTCAGCTGGAAACCCCTAACAGTTGATATCTTTCCACCACTGCCTCTCCTCCCCAAGGTACTCCTAAAAGTCAGACAAGAGAAACCAAAAATGATTGAGTGCCCCAGACTGGCCACGCCAGCACTGGTACCCAATCCTAAAGAGCTTGTCTCAAGGCCCAGACTGGACTTTACCTCAAATTCCTCATCTTCTGACCCAACAAAACAATCAGATCCTGCACAGCCAACTCGGAACCTTAAATCTGGCTGCATGGCGAGTAATATAACCACTCAGAACACACCTCTCTCTAAAGCAGTTATGGATGTCATTTTGGAAGCCAGGAGGCCCAGCACCAGGAAATGTTATGCAGAAAAATGGAAGAGATTCTGTGCTTGGAACCAGGCACAAGGACTTTAACGGCTTGTTCCAAATATTCCTCAGATTTTGCAATACCTAACTGAGATGCTGGACAAAGGCCTATCCTTCTCATCAGTTAAGATTCATGCCTCTGCCATATCGGCTCATTACAATACGGAACCTCCTATTTTCTGACATCCACTGCTAAGACAGTACCTCAGAGGGGCAAAAAACAATAAGACCCCAAAGGAGAGCACGGATACCTACTTGGGACCTCACCTTCGTCTTGGAAAAGCTCACACTGCCTCCTTTTGGGCCAGCCAATACAGCTGAAATAAAATTCTTATGGAAAACTGCTCTGCTCCTCGCAATAACTTCAACAAGAAGAGTCTCAAGAGTTACAGGCATTAATGGCAGTGGAACGTTTTATTTTTCATCCGGATAGGGTTTCTCTAGGGACAAACCCACCATTTATACCAAAGGTAGTATCTAGTGTGGCCCTTAACCAAGCCATTCATTTCCCAACTTTTTATCCAAATCCCCAGAATAAAGGGGAGAGACTTCTGCACTCTTTGGACATACACCGGCAGCTACACTTCTACTTGGAGAAAACAAAAGCTTTCAGAAAAACTGAGCAACATTTTGTGGCATATTCTGTAGGATCACAAGGAAAGGCTATTTCAAAGCAGACTATTTCAAAATGGATAGGACACTGCATTCGTTTCTGCTATGCACAACATGGCAAATCAGTGCCTAAGGGCATTAGGCCACATTCTACCAGGGCAGCAGCCACATCAGCAGCTTTTCTCAGAGGAGTACCAACCAAGGAAATTTTGGAGGCTGCAACCTGGAGTTCAGTGCACACTTTTACCAAGCGCTACCACTTACCTCTTTACTCTAAATCCAGAGCAGGCTTTGCCACTGCAGCTCTGCAGGGCCTCATAGCCACTCCTAATTCTATTTAGACCCAGCCGCCCAACCTCAGCTTTGGGATTCAACCCAAGTGTAATGACTGCAACAGTGAAGCACGATGAACATAATACAGTTGTGTACCTCCCATAAATGTAGATGTTCCGAGTGTATTCACTGTTGCAGTCCAGGTTACCCACCCACCATCCCCCTTTCTTTGCTGGGACTTATCTGTACTTCTCTATTCTATGCAACCTATGGTGGTGTATTTGCTTGTAGATGAAAGTTTATTTTAGTGCATGCTTTTTATAAGCAATGTTTTTAGCCTACCCTTTTGGGGGCACCTGACATCTGGGGCAAGAAAAACTGAAGAAAATGGCGTCTGCTGCATCTTGTATACCCCTGGCGCTCTGACATCAGGGATAAGGCGACAGCAACCAACGCCGGACCAGGACTTTGGAATTCAGGCCGACTGCGGGTAGTCTGCCAGCAGGATAACCCAAGTGTAATGACTGCAACAGTGAATACACTCGAACATCTACATTTATGGTAGGTACACAACTGTACTTTCTGTCAGTGAGCCAGTTGGCAACCCATCTTGTAACATAGGAATTTATATCTAGTTTAGTGAGTTTATCTGTAATCCCAGAGTGGGGATGGTGTCGAAAGCCTTAGCAAGATCTAGATAGGCTGTGTGAACCACCTTACCCTTGCCTACGGCTTTGGTGACTGCTTGAAAGAAGTCTTATCAGGTTTAGGAGACATGATCTGCCTTTTACAAACCTGAACTGGGTGGGGTCCAGAGTTTAGAGATTACCATTGTCTTTCGTTTATAAGTTCCATGATGATGCGTTCCATGGCCTTGCAGACCAGGCTCGTCAGGCTAATGGGGCAGTAGTTCCCGGGGTCCGTAGTGGCTTCCCCCTTGTGGAGTGGGATAATTGTTGCTGTGCGCCATTCAGCAGGCACAAAGCCTGAGGTGAGGCTATGATTTAACATGGTAGTTAGGTGGGGTGCCAGTTCATTCTGTAGTTCATGTAGGACGCAGCCTCGGATGTTGTCTATTCCCATGGATGCTGTGTTCTTGGATTTGGAGAGTGTGGTTTTTACCTGTGCAGCCGCGATTACAGGAACTTTGCATTCTTCCGGTATAGAGATGGGGTCTTTAGTGGGTTAGAGGGGGTAAAGTTAGCACTGAACCTATCTGCCAGGATGTTGGCAATATCAGTTGGGTCTGTATATTTAGTGCCATTGTGCTGTAACTCAGAGCAGATCTGAGTGTTGCTGTTGAGATTCTTGACATAGCTATAGAATGCTTTGTGGTTGTCTTTAGAATTAGTGGCGATTTTGTTTTCGTAACTAGCTTTGGAGGATTTTATCAGGGATCACAGCTTCTTACTGAAGTTGACCAGGGAGCTCCTCCACTCATGGGATTTTACTCTCTTTTGCAACAGTTTCTTCCTTCGGTTGTACAGTTTGTTTATGGCAGGGGACCACCGGATTGGTTTCCGTTTTTTGGAGGATAGCGTCTTGGTTCTGTTTGGGATAGCACGATCCATGCACTCATGTAAGTGCTTATAAAGTGCAATTGTGTAGGATTCAGTAGTCGTAACTGTATTGTCCATCTGCATGGGTGTCATGAAGTTCACCACTTCTGTCTTAAGAAGCATGAAGTTGGCTTTGGAGAAATTTTTTACCATGGTTTCCTTAATGGAGGGTGGGGGCAGGATGTGGATATCTAGGGTAATTAGCTTATGGTCGAATCGGATCAATGAGGCATTGACTTCAGGTGTGGAACACCGGTCACTCATGTTGGTAATGACTAGATCTAGGATATTGTTGCCCCTGGTGGGGGTGTGGATAAGTTGATCCAGGGCATTGAAGTTTATGAATTCCAGAAAGCGTTGAGCGAAGGAGTTGGTACATGAGTAGTTTTCCCAGTTAATGGTGGTGTAGTTGAAATCGCCCATTATTAGGGTATTTGGTTGAACCCTAATATTTTCTAGTATGTCAAGAAAAGATGAGTTGGAATCCTGGGGCATGGTGGGTGATCTGTAGCAAGCTACAATTTGGTTTGCAGTTTTGCCCAGAGTTAGTTGCACTTGTATAACCTCGGCTGCATTATGCTGAGCAACTAGCCTGGAGGTGTGCATATCCTTAATGAATATGGACTCACCTCTGTCTTTCGTGTTCTGGTGCAGGTTACGTGGCCAAAAAGTGTGGTATGAGTTGCAGCCTGGTAGTGCAGGGGTGCTGTCTGGAGCCTTGAACCAGGTCTCAGTCACCGCACAGATATCGATGTTCTCCATTTTAAGGTGTGCCTCGAGCTCTCTGGAGCTTTGAACCAGGTGTCAGTCACTGCACAGATATCGATGTTCTCCATTTTAAGGAGTGCCTCGAGTGAGTGCATTTTGAGATTTAGACTTCTAGCATTGATATGCCCCCACATTAGTATAATTCAAAGCAACTCGAAGGGGCTGTCTGCTTGTATCAGTCTTCCTCTCATGCACCTGTAGATTTCCAGAAAACCATGGTTTTGCTTTGTTCAGCCTTTCCTTTACTTTTATTAAATGCCCGCTGTATTATGTTCTTATTATATCCCCTTGCTTTTGTGTTCACCATCAATTCTGCAGACTTCTCTCTATATATGTCTCATCATTAGTACATAACCTAGATCGAAAAAATTGTCCCTGAGCAATATTGTTAAATGTGTGTCTTGGCTGCATATTATCATAGGCTAGGAGAGTATTTTTCCGGCATTCCTTCGTATATTACACAGTCTCAATCCATTGCTTTGTGTTTTTCATCACTCGGACATCTAAGAAATCTATAGTTGTATCAGAGAGTGAAGTACTAAACCTCAAAAAATCAGTGGTGCTTTCCAGGTAAGTAAACTCGTAAAGCTGTTCCTGTGTCCCTGTCCAAAGCAGGAAGACATCATCCACAAAATGGACCCCCCCCCTCCATAAATGGTTTGACTTTAATATTGCTTGATCCTCCCAATATGCCAGCACTATGTTGGCATGAGTTTGCACAGGGGGTACCCATGGCCACCCCTCTGCTCTGATGATAGAAGCAGTTATGATACATAAAAATATTATTGCTCAACACACAGTGCAACAGTAAACATACACTGTCAGTATCAGTTTGATTCAAGATTTGTGCTTGTTGCAAAAAGGCCTCAATGGCCATCAAGGCATATTATTTTGTAATTACTCTGAACAAACTGTTTATATCCAGAGTTGCTAACAAATATTCCGTACATTCAGCATTGGGACCTATGTGACTGTGTAAATATTGCAAAAAATCAGCTGTGTCCTTTAATATTCTGGGTACAGAAACCAAACACTTTCTTAGATGAGCCTCTACCCATGTAGAAGCATGTTCAGTAGCCCACCCCCTTCCAGATGCAATTGGACGTAATGGTGAGTTCCTGGGATCTTTATGTATTTTTGGTAAAGCTTTTAACAATGGAACAACAGGATGTTTAATCAATATAAACTGAAGTGTCTTCATTAATATGGTTGCTTAACCTTAAGTTGGAAAACTCCTGCTTAACTTTACCAATAATCCTATTGATATCCACTGGTGTTAACTGTTTAAGTATTTGAGTCCCCTTAACAACATAACACTATTATGATAGAAGTCAATGTTCATGACAACAGCCGCCCCTCCCTTGTCAGCAGGTTTTATTATGATATTCTCTGTGTCCTTAGTGCTTGGCGTTGCTTCCAGTTCACGTTATGAAAAACATGCTTGTTTTTTTGTGTTCAAAAACTTAAAAATATCATCTTCACAAGTTTTTATAAACATTTCAACCACTTGACTGACAGGGGGGTTAAATGTACTCTGTTGCCTAAGAGTACAGTGTCTAGGAACAGATTCTGCACCATAAATAGTTTCAGTTCAACATTTCTGGCAAACATTCTCAAGTCTAACACACACTCACTAAAACTTGACCCTGTACTTGAAATAAATGCAAGTCCCTTGCTCAAAACATAATTTTCAGCATCAGATAAAATGTAATCAGAAGTATTATATACATTGCAGTCTCTATTGCCATTGGCAGTCACATGGATGTTTTTCGCCTCTTTGCATTGTGATTCAACGAATGACCTCTGTTTAGTTTCTCTCTCTTTTTCACAGGTAAAAACGTGAAAAGAGGAGCTCATAGTTTTTGGTCGAGCTCCCAGCACATTAGTACTGTTTAACACCATCTGTATGGTATTAGAAGTCCCTTGTGACATTGTCTGCTGCTAGTTAATCACCTCCACAGTAGTCTTGCGTAGGTGCTGTGTTGACGTTTAGTGATGTCATCACTTCCATCCTGATCCTTATATCAGCTCCATTGCCTCTTACACCTGAATTTAAGGTGGAATGTTCATTAGCCTGCAGATTAGATGTTGAGAAGGCTGATTCCGTGGAGAGGCATCCCTTGGCCATGTGAAAATATGTCCCTGCACAAAATCCTTATAGTCTCTTGAAAGTTTTTTCATTTTAATTTGTTGCAATTTGGAGTTATAAGCTGTCACAGCACAATACAGGTCAAACAGTACTAATGTGCTATAGCTATATATATTTCCAAACACTTGACTCCAATTGTTATCGGATCAGGGTGAGTCTTGGAGCAGAAGTGTCAGTGTAGCAGCTTCGATGGTGGAGTCCACCCCAAGGTTCTGAGAGCAGTTTCTCCCCTTTGCTGCATTGAAATTGACAGCTCGGGTTGACTTTCAAAGTTATAAGGGAGGGTCTTTGTTGGATCAAGAATGTAGGTGGGTGCACAGAGTTCGGCTCTGTCCTAACACCCAGTAGAATCTATTTCTTACACCTGTCGTTGGATCAACAGGGACAGACAGAACCCATGAGCTTTGAGACAGTTTGGTACTTGAGTTCTGTCCGATTCTGTTCCATCTCCACTAAAACCCTAGAGACCTGTTCTGAGAAAGCAGATGTGCGTATGGAACTACATAGACTCCTGTCCCCTGAGTCTCTCACTGAGAGCATGGATTTGGATGAATGAGAAGGATCCCCCAGATCCTGTTGGAAGACCGCACATTTAGGGACATCCTAGTATTGATGAAGCAGAAAGGGGGGATGGTCCACTGAAAATCCTCCTCCGGATGAGTCCATGGTGCTTGATGCTTTTGGTCTTGGCTCATCTGTTTCCTGGGTGGTTCCCCCTCTTGATGCATTGTTAGATCTTTTGGCACAGAGGGCATGGAAGGACCCTGGTGTTAGTCAATCCCTAAGAAACCAAACAGAATCCTAATAGTTCCAAAAGACAAGAAACACTGGTCTAAAGGTCCTACAGTAGATGCCATAGTAGTAGCAACAGCCATGGAGGAGAACTTTATGAAGGGAGTTTGTCCATCCCCCCTAACAGAATCCAGGGCGTCAGACAAGCTAGGTAAACTGACTTGCGAGTCTGACTTTTGTGTTAAGGACCCTGAATTACATTGCTTATTTGACTCATTTTCAAAGGGACTTTATCAAGGAGAAATCCAAGTCTCTTTCAGATAATTTGCCATCGGACGTTCAAGACAGCGGATGCCCAAATATGTACCCTACAGTCTACCTCTGATGTTGCCATGCAACTGCTTTCAAATGCAGCAGATAGCACCATCAGAGCAACTCGTACAGGCATTCACATGCACAGCCGTGCTTGGATTAGGCTTTGCAACTTAGCTGAAAGCATCAAGGCATCTTTCATTAATACCGTTTTTGTTGGCTCCACACTTTGGACCAAAGGTAAAAAACACTCACCAGGAGTGAATACAGCAAGACCCTGATGTTCATCATGTTTCACTGTTGCAGTCATTACATTTGGGAATCTGCTGGCAGGTTGCCCTCAGTCGGCCTGATTAACAAAGTCATGGGTTCTGCGTTGGTTGCTCTCCCTTCTTCCATGACGTCAGTGGTATATAACATGCAGCCGACGCAATTACTTCAGTCTTTCTTGCTGTGCGGTGCCAGAAGCATTTCGCAAGGTGCGGGTCGGCTGACTCCTGAAATTTTCGTTTTCGAGTTTCAGAACCGAAGTCTTCACCTAAAAGCTAAGTACCCCGTTGGGGAAACTTTTTCTTGCTCCTTACTGATGTCAGAAAAGTTAATAATTGTATTACTTGTGGGTAGAAAATACCTCATAAGGATTTTCATTTGTACTGTGTTCCTTGCCTAGGCCCTGACCACGACGTACCTTGCTGTCGGTTTTGTGCTTTATTTAATCAGTGCACTATCCGTCGTCTGTACATTTTTGCTTCAAAATATTTCGGTTCTCTGTTTAATTATCCAGGCATGACTTTTGTTAGCCATCTGACTACTGGAATACCGAAAAAACGCAAAGAAAGAGACAGGCTGTTGAGGTCCAAAACTGCCGACAATGTTTCTCCTAAGCCAGTCGCCAGTTTGCTGGTATTCTGTGAGGTGCTTTTGTAGCCCCTGATACCAGCTACTTCTGATTCGCAGGCCTCTGCTGAGACCCATTCTGAGTCCGGTATGCCACGAGCACATATGGAACCCGCGGATGTGTCTACGTTGGATGGGTCCGGAGCCGCTGAGCAGGCACCGGCTTCTGAGGGTGTATTCAGGCCTACAGACTTGCATATTAAACCTACTCCAACTTCAGTGCTAAAGCCTAAATCTCGATCTTTGTCTAAAAAAGTGACTCCCAGGCCTCATGTTCAGGCCCCTATGCCTAAAAAAACAAATTATCAAAATAGCTGAAGATTTAATTACTCTAATCAGGGGTAGTCAAACCCCCCCCCCTTCCTCCAAGAGGCCTATGATTGAATTTTACTATGAATCTCCTTAACAGGACTCTGTTTCTTCTGACTCTTCTAATGATCTGGATTTGTCCATACCTACTTATGGAGGACTCTGATGCAGAGGATTCCATTTCCTCTGCTTCTCCGCCTGAGGATTTCTCTTTTGGGGAAACTTTACATACTTTAAGGGAGCATTTCCACTGGTAAAGTCAGGATTTCTCTGAATCCAAAAAGAGGCTTAGGGATTTTCTTCTTCCTCAACATAGGCCTTTGGCTGTACCTCCTGTACTAGATATTGTTGATGTGTTTTTGGAATCCAGTATGCCCCCCTGGTTCCTCGCCTCCAGCCCCTAGCAAACCAGACAGGTACTGGTTCCCGAGTCCCACAAATTCCTTTTCAAAAATCCAGTTGCGGACCCTGAAACCATTTATCAGGGCCCCAAGGGCATTTAAGGCTTCTACTGCTAAAAATCCTACCCCTTCTGATAGAAACTCTAGGGCGCTGGATAGATGGGGTAAAAAGGTTTATACTTCTGCAGCCTTAGAAATGAGGGCTTTAAACTGTCAATTCTATATGCTAAAATTTCAACAGCATATCATGGGACTGCTTAAACAGAAAATTATGTTGTTTCTGACTGTGTGGAGAATAAAGATTTGCAGGATTTATTGCGTTCAGCTGAACAAGTTGGCAAACGTACTTTGCAATGTGGTTCTGATTCTTTAGAGGCCTCTTGCAGGGCTTCTCTTACTGGGTCTGTGCTTAAAAGGCATGTTTGGCTTAAGGAGCAATCTCTGCCTGATCATGTTAAAGCAAAACTTTTGGATGCTCCTTTACAGCAGGACCGCCTATTTGGCAATAAGGCTGAAGAAGTTCTAAAAAAGATGGAAGATAAATCTAAATCTATGAAAACTGTAAAATATTTCTTACAAGTGCAACCTCCTAGATTTAGCAGGCATTGGCCTGCTAAGAACTGGTCCTTTGCAGCTCCTTCCAGAGCCACTACGGCCAAACCCAGACATTTCAAAAGCACCAGGTTTCAGTCCCAAGGGACTTTCAGAACTAAGCAATGGGGTGCTTCCACTTCCAAATCTGGAAACGAGGCACCACCCAATGGTTAACAGTCTCAATGAATTCGCTTTTAAATTACCAAGCACTTACCTCTTAGCTGCCCCTTTGGGGGGAAAACTGGCTCTTCATTCAAGAAACTGGCAGCTTATAACCCAGGACAAATGGGTTTTAAATGTAGTGTCCCAGGGATACAGATTTCATTTCCACACGCTGCCAACTCCAAGCGGGTGGCCAGACCTGCCCCCAAATCAGTGGGCAGAGGCTCAGAAAAAAGTACTTTCCCTCCTAAACATGGGGGCTATTCAGCTAGTACCAGAAGAGGAAAATGGACAAGATTTCTATTCCAGGCTTTTCCTGGTACCCAGAAAAGACAAATCATGGCATCCAATTCTGGACCCGTCTACTCTAAACACCTTTCTGGACATTCCAAAATTCAAGATGCTGACTCTTCACCAGTTACTTCCTATGCTATGCAAGGATGCCTGGTTGGCAACTCTTGACTTAAAAAGAGGCTTACCTGCATATCCCAATCAGGGAATCTTGCAGAAGATTCCTACGCTTCAAAGCAGGCTGCATGCATTATCAGTTCTCTGCACTGCCCTTTGGCTTGTCTACTGCGCCCAGGGTATTTACAAAATGCCTGGCTCCAGTAATTGCGTTTTGCAGGCAAAGAAACATTCAAATATATCTATACCTGGACGATTGTCTAATTCAGGCAGAAAACCAAGCCATTCTTCTAAAACATCTGGCATTTGTAAAAAAAGATCTAACCTGTCTAGGATACACCATAAAGGAAAAGAAATCTCAACTGGTTGCCTCTCAAAAGATTACATTCCTGGGTGCAAGCTTAAATACAACTGCCCAGATGGCTTTCCTTACGCCAGAAAAACAAATTCATTTGGTGACGTACTTCAAACAGGTGGCCACAAAAACCCTGCTATCTCCAAGGCAAATACTGCAAGTCTTGGGGTTCATGGCCTGCATTCTTCTAATTCCATATGCAAGACTGCATATGAGGAAACTTCAGTGGTACTTAAAAAGTTTATGGAGTCAACATTGTCACAGCCTGGAAACAATGATTCCTATCATACCTTGCCTGCGCCTAGAGTGCCTATGGTGGGCAGAGGCCTGCCACCAAAACAAGGGACTGCCATTCACACCACCCCCTGCAGCCCAAACCCTAAGTACAGACTCATCAGACTATGCATGGGGGGCTCATCTAGCAGGAAAGTGCATTCAGGGCAAATGGAGTCCAAATCAAATGCACCTTCATATCAGTCAAAAAGAAATGGTAGCTGTACAGAATGCACGGACAGCCTTCAAGGACTACCTTCATCCAGGACAATTACTGATAAAGGCGAACAACGCCACAGTTACGTGGTACAAGCAGGGGGGTACACATTCCTACCCCCTCTGCAGACTAGCCATGGCATTGTGGAACACGGCCTTGAGCTACCAAGTACAACTACAAGCTCAATTCCTGCCAGGAAAGCAAAATGTTCTGGCAGACTAAGCAGAAATTTCATGGACCCTCACGAATGGAAACTGGAACCACGGGTTTTCGACATGTTGACATGCAAATGGGGGAGCCCAGACATAGATCTTTTTGCCTCACCCCAGAACTACCAGCTGGACAAATTTTGCACAAGAACATCACAAAAGAGCCTGTAAAGTGGATGCTCTGTCCTTCAGCTGGAAAAACCTATCAGTCTATGCCTTTCTCCCTCTGACTTTTAGTAGAACTTTGGAGAGCAAAGGCAAACAGGAAAAAAAAAAGATCGATTGCTCCAGACTGGCCTCGCCAACACTGGTACCCACTCCTGCGCAGTGTCACACATTTCTCTGTGGCACCTGCCTCAGACACCTTCCTTACTGTCTCAGCAGGAGAACCAAATTCTGCACCCTCAGCTCCAAACACTGAACCTTGCAACTTCGCTAATCACTTTAATTCCCCCTTAGCATCCCTCAGCAAACCTGTGATGGATGTCATTTTGGAGGCGAGAAGGCCTAGTACTAGAAAATCTTATGCTGACAAATGGAAAAGATCCTGTGCCTGGAATCATTCTTAAGGGATGAGCACAGCAGTGCCCAGTTTACCTCAGATTTTGCAATACTTAACTGAGATGCTTCACAAGGGCCTATCTTTTTCTTCCATAAAAATCCATGCCTCAGCCATTTCAGCTCATTACAACACAGACCCCCCCTCTCTCATCCTCTTTTAAAGCAGTATCTCAGAGGGGCCAAAAACTTGAGACCACCCAGGAGAGCTCCAACCCCTGCCCTGGGACCTTAACTTTGTATTGGAGAAACTCACTTTACCTCCTTTTGAGCCAGCTGCAACTGCAGACTTAAAATTTCTTTCCTGGAAAACAGCCTTCCTTTTAGCAGTCACTTCAGCCAGAAGGTTATCTGAATTACAGGCCCTTATGGCAGTGGAGCCTTTCATCATCTTTAATGCGGACAGGGTGTTACTCAGGACCAATCTATCATTCATGCTCAAGGTGGTATCCAGTGTGGCTCTTAATTAGTCCATTCATTTGCCAACTTTCTTTCCCAATCCAAAGAACAAGGGAGAGCGGATTCTGCATTCATTGGATGTACACTGACAACTTAGATTCTACTTGGACAGGACTAAATCTCGAAGAAAATCTGAACAACTGCTGGTAGCATTTGCTGCAGGGGGAGAGGGGAAGGCTATTTCAAAGCAAACCATTTCTAAATGGATAAGCCATTGTATTCATTTCTGTTATAAGCACCATGGAAAACCTATCCCCCAGTGGATCAGATCTCATTCCACCGGGGCTGCATCTACTTCAGCAGCCTTTCTCAGAGGTGTTCCTACCAGGCATATTCTAAAAGCTGCTACCTGGAGTTCAGTTCATACTTTCACCAAGCATTATCACTTACCAATTTTCTCTAAATCCAGAGCTGGCTTTGCCACTACTGTTTTGCAGGGCCTTATAGCTGGTCCTAATGCTGTATAAATCCATCCTCCCAACCTTAGCTTTGGGAATCTACCCAAATGTAATGACTGCAACAGTGAAACACTGTGAACGTAGTACAGTTGTGTACATTTAGCATAAATTTAGATGTTTGAGTGTATTCACTGTTGCAGTCCTGGTTACCCTCCCTCCAGCCCCGTTATTCTTTTACTATACCTCTTCTTTCTTTTACATACATACATATACATATACACCAATATATATATTTTGCTCCCCATTTCAGGGGCACATGACATCTTGGGCAAGAAAAACTGATGTAATGGTGTTGGCTGCATGTTTTATACCCCTGATGACCTGATGTCATGGAAGAAGGGACAGCAACTGACGTAGGACCCAAGACTTTGTTAATCAGGCCGACTGAGGGAAACCTGCCAGCAGATTACACAAATGTAATGACTGCAACAGTGAACATCTACATTTATGGTAAGTGTACACAACTGTACTTTTGGTTCCCCTTCCTTTGGCATCATTTGCTGCACCCTTCTGGGTGCTGCATCCCATTTTGGATCTCCTGAGTCACCATTCCAGGATACATCTACCATACCTACAAACTGTAAATCTAACTGCATAGTTTCTCCTATTTTAACATTGGCCAGAGATGCCAGTCTGTATTCTTCAGTAGTCCACGTAATTCTTAACAGTCAACTTGAAAAGACTTTATAAAAGGTAATGGAAAAGATTTTCTGTTTGGGAATTGTCAGGAAGATTTGATCTTGACTTTTCCATTGTTTCCTTTAGGCTATCCAAAGATTTCTTCCAATGAATGTTTTTCCTGAGGCCTCCCATTCATGAACCAGTTCCTCCATGGGATGTCACATTGCTACTTCAGTCATCTTTTGAGCCCAGCAGTGTCAGCTAACCTGAAGTTTTTCTTGGAAAATTGTTTTTCTGAAGGCTTTTACCTCTGCTAGGCGAATTTCAGAAATGCATTTGCTTTCATACAAGCCACTGTTTTGCATCTTCCACAAAGATGAGTGTCCTTGTGAATGACTTGACAGTTTTTTTCCAAATTGTTCTAGGAAAGGAGAAAATATGCTTCATACATTAGATGTTCACAGACAACTTTGGTGTTACTTGCAGCATACTGATGAAACTGGGAAATCAGATCAACCATTTTTCTTTTCTAAAACAAAATTGAAACACCATGTGTCAAAACTAACATTGGCTAACGGACTACATTTCCTCTGTTTGTAAAATTCAAGGATTTTCTTTGCACTCAAAACCCAAGGCTCATTCCATGAGAGCAGTTGCCACCTCAACAGCGTTCATGAAAGAGTTCCTGTTGATGACGTTTGTGCTGCAGCAACTAGATCAGCAGTTCACTCTTTTATGTCTCATTATAAGTTGGATGTGCATCCTAGAGCTTGCACATACTTTGGCATTGTTAGGAATGTTATTCCTTGAGACCACCCCGGTCTTTTTAAGCAGCTTGGGAATCTGTCACAAATGTTGAATCGAACGAAAATGGACAATGTACTTACCATAGCATTAGATAGGAGTTGTCTCATTTTTGTCTGGTTCAACATCCCTCCCTCCCTCCTTCCACTTCAAAATTGCCATATGCAATGTTCTGGCGCTTGGACAGACCTCTAGACTAAGACCTGTTTTTTTAAGGTTCTCTCTCCAAGCATAGCATGCTTAATAAGCTTTTCTTTTCAAGATGGTTCGTTATAGTATCAGGATATTTGTTTGATTAGAATAGCCACCAAACCCTCTCTGAGGTAATTCAGACAAAAGGAGTGAATTGTAGGTAGGGAAGCAGTCTGTCTTGGAGTCGAAGCTCTGTCTGAAGGTTCCGAGGTCGGTTCTAATTAGATACGACAACACAAATGTTGAACTGGTTGAAAATGAGACAGAAATGATCCATCATTATGGTAAGCACATAACTTTGGTTTATTTTGAGAATGTTAACTACTTTTTGTTTTCAGGGATACTCTATGCTAAAACACCACATCATCTTTTAACGTAGAGTATTTTAAGGCTTTTGGCTACTAATAATATTTATATGTAGTCCTGGGCTCGATTCTGGTAGTTTGTTTGCATAGTCACTACTTGACATTGCTGTCTGGTCTTCCTTGAGTGGGAACATGGGTTTAGTGGATTTAGCTGGTCAATAAACAAGTTATTGGATTTTTTTCACGTGACTTAAGCTGCAGAGAACAGCAAGTTTGTTTTCTTATTGTTGCTTAAGATAGTCTGTATTGTCATTTTGTAACAGATTTAGATGCAATGAGAACTTGACTGAGACACTTCAAGAAATGCATACCAAAAGTAGATTTTTTTTTTATAAATTGTAAAGTCTAGGGTGACAAATCTGTTTTATTATGGGACAACACAGAAAATATGTATTCACATTTCACGTCTTGCCTTACTTCTGTGCCACTGCTATATGTCAAATCCAATTGAATCAACACTGTCAGAGAAAGGAAAGGTAGATGTTCTTCGTGTTTCACTGTTGCAGTCATTACACTTGGGTTATCCTGCTGGCAGGCTACCCTCAGTCGGCCTGAATTCCAAAGTCTAGGTCCGGCGTCGGTTGCCGTCGCCTCTTCCCTGACGTCAGTGCTCCAGGGGTATAAAAGATGCAGTCAACACCATTTTCTTCAGTCTTTCTTGCCGCACGGTGCCCGAAGCAGAAGCAGTTCGCAAGTGCTGGTCGGCAGACTCCTGAGATTTTCGTGTTCTAATTTCAGATCTGAAGTCTTCATTAAAAGCTAAGTACCTCATTGGGGAAAACCTTTTTCTTGCTCCAGACCGATGTCAGAAAAAGTTAATTGTATTTCCTGTGGGAAGAAAATACCTCGTAAGGACTTTCATTCTTACTGTATTCCTTGCCTAGGCCCTGACCACGACATTGCTAGTTGTCGGTTTTGTGCTAGATTTAACCAGCGCACTGTTAAGCCTCAGTACGATTTTGCATTTCACTGTTTTAGCAGAAGATTTAATTACACAATGCCATTGGATATCCATCTGATTACCGGAATTCACAAGAAATGCAAAGAAAAAGAAAAGGACAGGCATTAGAGGTCTAAAACCGACGACGAAGCTTCCTCTAAGCCAGTCACCGGTTCTCAGTGAGGCACTTTTGCAGTCCCTGATGCCCACTACTTGGGACCTGGAGGCCGCTACAGATTCTTACGTGGAGTTGCCTAGGCCTCTAGAAGCTCAAGGTATTGGACCTTCGGAGACTATTCCCTCAGATGGGTCCGGAGCTGCTGAGCAGGCATCGGCTTCTGAGGGTGTTTTCAGACCTATTCAATTATACATTAAAGCGATTCCAGCTACAAAGGCAAAGACTAAAGCACATTTAAAGACAAAGAAACAAGTTCAACAGCCTCATGGTCAGGCCTCCATGCCCAAAAAAACAGATGCTGAGAATGGCCGAAGACTTAATTACTTTGATCAGGGGTTCCCACCCCCCACCTGATAAGAGGCCTAGGCAAGAGACAGAATATGAATCTTCAGATCAGGTTTCCCTTTCATCTGATTCCTCTTCTGATCAGGAATACTCTCTTTCTCCCTATGAGGATTCTGATGCTGAAGAATCTATCCCTTCAGCCTCTCCTCCTGAGGATTACTCTTTTGGGGAAACCTTGCATACCATGAGGGAACCTTTCCACTGGAAGAGCCAAGATTATTCGGAATCTAAGAAAAGGCTCAGAGACTCCCTTTTACTCCAACAACACAGGCCCCTAGCTATTCCACCTGTGCTAGACATTGTAGATGATGTATTCTCAGAGTCCAGTCTGACCCCTGACTCCTTACCTCCAGCTCCTGTTAAGCCGGACAGGTACTACATGGTTCCTGACTCTCATAAATTCCTTTTCAAAAACCCTGCTGCTGACCCAGAAACTATCTCTCAGGGTCCCAAAGGGGTCAAAGCATCCACTGCAAAAAACCCTACCTCCTCTTGACAGGGATTTTAGGGCATTGGACAGATGGGGGAAGAAGATTTACACCTCTGCTACCTTGGCTATAAGGGCTTGAAATCGTCAATTTCATATGCTCAAATATCAGCAATATATTATGTCACTGCTTAAACAGAAAATGTTGATAAATTCTGAATGTGCAGAAAACAAAGAAATGCAGGATTTATTGCATGCAGCTGATCAAGTTGGAAAGCATACTTTGCAATGTGGTTTTGATTCTTTGGATGCCTCCTGCAGGGCCGCTGTTACGGGTTCTGTCATCAGGAGGCATGCTTGGTTAAAGGAACAAAATCTGCCTGACCATGTCAAAGCAAAATTATTAGATGCTCCATTACAGCATGATACTTTGTTTGGTGTTAATGCAGAGAAGGTGTAGAAGAAAATGTAGGACAAAGCTAAATCTTTGCAAACGGTTAAGGATTTCTTACAAGTACAGCCACCAAGATTTAGCAGACACTGGCCTACAAAGAATTGGTCCTTTCAGTGTCAGACCACAAAGGGGCAAATACAGACGCCCAAGAGGCAGATCCCAGCCCCAAGGTTGGTACAGATCTAAACAATGGGGTGCTTCTACCTCCAAAAGTGGAGAAGACAAATCACAGCCATACAGGAAACAGCCTCAATGACTTCCCCCTGCCAGCACCAAGCACTTAACTTCTGGCAGCTCCTTTGGGGGGAAAACTAGCACTTTTTTCTCAAAATTGGCACATAATAACCCAGGATAAATGGGTTCTAAACAGTGTCACAAGGCTACAAGTTTCATTTCCATACCCTGCCAAGGACAAACGGTTGGCCAGACCTGCCAAAACATCAATGGGCAGAGGCACAAAACATGAGGGCCATTCAAGAAGTACCAGAGCAAGAGCAGGGACAAGGATTTTATTCAAGACTGTTCTTGGTACCAAGAAAGGACAAGACCTGGAGAGCAATACTGGACCTATCTATTCTAAACACATATCTGGGTATACCAAAATTCAAAATGTTGACTCTACAGCAGCTTCTGCCCATGCTGGGCAAGAAGGCTTGGCTTGTGACTTTAGACCTAAGAGGCATACCTGTATGTCCCAGTCAGACAAACATGCAGAAGATACCTCAGATTCGAAGCTGGCTCAATGCACTACCAGTTCTCTGCACTGCCCTTTAGCTTATCTACTGCGCCCAGGGTCTTCACAAAGTGCCTGGCACCAGTAATTGCATTTAGCAGACAGAGGGATACAAATATATCCTTACTTGGATGACTGCCTCATTCAAGCAGAGAACAAGGACATTCTCTACTACAGCATCTGGCGTTTGTAAAGAGATTTCTAACAGGCCTAGGGTACACAGTCAACGAAAAGAAATCAAAACTAGTACCCTCTCAAGAGATAATATTCCTGGGTGCAAGCTTAAATACAGCTGCCCAGATGGCTTATCTCACGCCAGACAAAGAAAAACAACTGACTGCATATTTCAAACTGTTGGCAGCAAAGGCCCAGTGATCTGCAAGAAAAATTCTGCAGGTTTTGGGCTTCATGACATCCTGCATTCTTCTAATTCCATTTGCGAGACTGCATATGAGGAAACTTCAGTGGTACCTAAAAAGTGTTTGGACTCAACATTGCCACAGCCTGGAAACAATAATTACACTCATTCCCTGCCTGCAACAGGAGTTTCGATGGTGGGCGAAGGCTTGTCACCAGAGCAAGGGACAGCCATTCACTTTACCCCTAGCCAGGCAGACATTAACAACGGATGCATCAGATTATGCCTGGGTGGCCCACATGGCAGGAAGATGTATTCAAGGCACATGGTCCGCAAACCAAATGCATCTACATATCTATCAAAAAGAGATGCTAGCTGTTCAGAATGCCCTGACAGCCTTCAATGACCTACTTCATCCGGGACAACTACTGATAAAGACAGATAACACCACGGTGATGTGGTATATAAACAAGCAGGGAGGCACTCATTCTTACCCCCTTTGCAGACTAGCCATGACTTTTTGGGACACAGCATTGACTTACCAAGTACATCTGCAGGCACAGTTCCTGCCAGGAAAGATAAATATTCTGGCAGACGAACTAAGCAGAAACCTCATGGATCCCCACGAGTGGAAATTGGATCATAAGTCTTCAGCATGATAACAAGGAAATGGGGATGCCCGGATATAGATCTGTTTGCCTCTCCTCACAACTACCAACTAAAAAGATTCTGCACAAGGACTTATCACAGACAAGCATGGAAAGTGGACGCCATATCTTTCAGCTGGAAAAGCGTAGCAGTATATGCCTTTCCTCCACTGCCTCTCCTCCCCAAGGTACTCCTGTATGTCCGACAAGAGAAGCCAAAGATGATACTGATTGCCCCAGACTGGCCCCGTCAGTACTGGTATCCAATCCTAAGGAACTTCTCAATGCCCGGCTTGGACCTTGCTTCTAATACCTCATCTACTGTCCCAACAAAACAATCAGATCCTGCACAGCCAACTCAAGACCTTATATCTGGCAGCATGGCGGATAATGTAGTCATACAAAACACACCTCTCACTAAAGCTGTGATGGATGTCATTTTGGAGGCCAGCAGGCCTAGTACCAGAAAATCATACCCTGGAAAATGGAAGAGGTTCTGTGCCTGGAACCAGGCACAAGGAATTGACACAGCTGTACCAAATATTCCTCAGATTTTGCAATACTTAACTGAGATGCTGGACAAAGACCTATCCTTTTCATCAATTAAAATTCATGCATCTGCCATTTCGGCTCATTACAATACAGAGCCACTAATCTTTTCACATCCTTTAAGGCAGTACCTCAGAGGAGCCAAAAACGTACGGCCTCCAAGGAGATCAACAATACCTGCATGGGACCTCAATTATATCTTGGAAAAACTCACCCTGCCTCCTTTTGAGCCAGCCGCTACAGCTGATCTAAAGTTTTTATCTTGGAAAACAGCTCTGCTCCTAGCAATAACTTCTGCAAGACGAGTCTCAGAGCTACAGGCACTCATGGCTGTGGAACCTTTTATCATTTTTTATCCAGACAGGGTTTTTTAGGACAAACCTGACATTTATGCCTAAGGTAGTGTCCATTGTGGCCCTTAACCAAACTATTTAGATCAGCTGTAGCGGCTGGCGCAAAAGGAGGCAGGGTGAGTTTTTCCAAGACATAATTGAGATCTGTGCCTGACGTATAAAGCCATGTCCAACCCGGAATTAATGGACATGCTGCACCTCAGAAAATCCAAATCCCATTGAGCTACGCGCTCGAGAGACTTGAACCTCAGCACTGAAATAAATAGGACATTCTGGAGGGACAGATTCATAACCCAGAGGCTCCCTTCACTCTGGAATAAAATCCCAGTCCAGGTTAGGCAGAGTCCCTCATTGACTCTCTTCAAGAGGAATCTTGATGAGTGGATGGGAGATCGTAGGTTTACCCCGGGTATCACTTCTGTGTCACTGTTAGATAGAGGCACAGTATACTAACTTCGAAAAAGGGCATAGCAAAATAAATTTAAAATGGGTGGCGAAAGCCAAACACATTCTGGCTAGGCTTATAAATGCCCTAGGGCAGATAGCCTAGTATGAACCTATGAACCTATTCATCTGCCTACCTTTTATCCAAATACACAGAATAAGAGGGAGAGAATTCTGCATTCTTTGGACATACACAGACAGCTACGCTTCTACTTGAACAGACCCAAAGCTTTCAGAAAGACAGAGCAACTAATAGTGGCATATGCTGCAAGATCACAAGGAAAGGCTATCTCAAAGCAGACTATTTCAAAGTGGATAGGCCACAGCGTTGGTTTCTGCTGTTCACAACATGGCAAGCCAGTGCCTAAGGGCATTAGGCCACATTCAACCAGAGCAGCAGCCACTTCAGTAGCCTTCCTCAGGGGAGTACCAACCAAAGATATTTTAGAGGCTGCTACCTGGAGTTCAGTGCACACCTTTACAAAGCACTATCATTTACCACTCTACTCTAAATCCAGGGCAGGCTTTGCCACTGCAGTTCTGCAGGGCCTCCTAGCTGCTCCTAATGCTATTTAGCTCCAGCCTCCCAACCATAGCTTTGGGATTCAACCCAAGTGTAATGACTGCAACAGTGAAACATGAAGAACATAGTACAGTTGTGTACACTTACCATAAATTTAGATGTTCGAGTGTATTCACTGTTGCAGTCCAGGTTACCCACCCACCATCCCCCATATCTTTGCTGGAACTTATCTGCACTTCTCTAATCTATACAACCTATGTGGTGTATTTGCTTGTAGATGAAGGTATAATATATTTTGGTGCGTTCATGTTTTATTGGCATATTTTTAGCCTACCCTTTTGGGGGCACCTGACATCTGGGGTAAGAAACTGAAGAAAATGGCTTTGGCTGCATCTTTTATACCCCTGGTGCACTCACGTCAGAGAAGAGGTGACTGCGACCAACGCCGGACCTATACTTTGGAATTCAGGCCGACTGAGGGTAGCCTGCCAGCAGGATAACCCAAGTGTAATGACTGCAACAGTGAATACACTCTAACATCTACATTTATGGTAAGTGTACACAACTGTACTATTCCTATATAGTCTGTAATGTTTCCTGCCTAGTGATCTACCCCACACATTCTCATGATAGTGCAGCAGAGATCTTGGAGTTGGTATATGTAAAAAGCTTTTGGGGTTGGCTTGCCCCAGTAACACCCCCCCCCCCCCATTAATTTTGGTATCTTTTGATGAGTAGCTAATTGAAAATGCAGTGATACAATTTAATGGCTTTGTGAGAGGCTGGTCCTTTAAGCTTGTGCTCACTGAGTTTGCTTTTGAATGTAATGACTGCATCCAGTCTGTGTTGCATTTGGAAGTCAAGAACTGAGGAAAGGGATTTTCTTAGGTTTAAGATCAAATGAGAGCATTCCATTTGTCTGGCAGGTACTGCAGTGGACTAAGGCTTTGAGATGTTAATGAATTGCTTCCTGTAGCCCCTTTTACAGGGTTTGATTCCTGTAACCTCCATTTGCCTGTTGCGTGACTGAGCAAGTCACTTAATCAGACAATACTCTTGGGATCACCCCTAAAAAGGGCATATTTGGTCAACAAACGTGTAAAATAAAAAAAAAAAAAACTGTGCAGTTCACTTGCTATGAAGTGATTGTTTGTACTTTCTCATTGGTGTAGTAAGTTTTAAATAGGTAATATTGTATGTAAAGTTTTGTTATTGAGTGCAAAAAGTTTTTTCAGAACTGAAAATCATTACTAATTTACTGTTTTAAACATTTATTTTTTTGCTGCTCCAACAACCACAACATCAGAAAGTACTTCAGATCAGTGGTAAGTGCCTTTACAGTTTGTACTTGTCTGAGTTGCTTTTTTGTATGTAAAAGTGTAACATTTTTAATAAATTGATTTCATGGATTGTTGGACAAATTCTTATTGGTGTAAAACAGGATTTTTGTAATTAACTTATTTTTATTTAAGCATATTTGGGAATGCTGTCATTTTTATTTACTTGAACATTTCTATCAAAATTGTATTAAGTCTTTTAACTTTGGATATTGATGGCATATATTTTAATTAAAACACAGTTGTGGTCTGAAGTTGAATAAAAGTGGTGTTCTTTTCAGTACTTTTGTCTTGTATCAGTGTTGGTAGTCTGTCTTTTTGTAGTTTGTTGCATTCCACTAGGCATGGTTGTTGTGCCTGCTCTAACTTCAGTCTTTCATCCAAGTCTGATGCAGGTATTCATCATATTGATCTCTGCTGCATTAACCTTGGCTATATAGGTTATATCCTGTCAAGGATACCACAGGCGGCCAGCTTCCAAATCTTCAGGGCATCTTTCACACACTTAAAGTGTAGGGCAACTAGCTGATTAAGACAAGTATGTCAACCGAAGAGTACGCTGTTGAGGTTTTTGAAGATCAACAGCTTGTGCAGTTTCTTTACTGGGCAGATAAGTTTCCTTTGGCGGGGGGACTTCCATTTAACAGTTTTGCTTTACTTTCCCCTTCAGGGAAGTTATTTTAAAGCTTGCTGTTTGTGTTTTAACATACTTTCATGGGACTTTGATGTACTTTTAAACAAAAGGACTTTTTTCTGTCAGTTCAAAAGCTGCTCAAAGTAATTGAAAACCATTTTTTATTCTCTGGAGAAATTGTTTAATGTTAAGTTGTCAATCTCGCCTTCATTCTTGCTGGATGGGTTCGGAGCCGATCCTCGGCTCCGACTCGGCACTAGCTTTAGCTCGAGAACTCCTTTTACCAGCTCGAGGCAACCCTATATCCCATGATGCAAGGCGGAACTACCCCAGATCTCGCTTTGCGCTTAGCAAAGAGGTCTCCTTTGCCAGCTGAGGTAAGTTTTTCTTGTTAAATAAGAAAAAAGTTAGTTAGGGGTTTAATTTCCCTTCAGTGTCAGGTTAGCCTGTATTTAGTACAGCCCACCCTATTCCTTCCTTTTTAAACTTTTAATATAGTTTTTCAGTGAAAGTTTTAGTCAGGCCTAGTTCCCAAGTTATTCCCTTCCTGTGTGTCTGTGTAGGGATTAAGTTGTGTGTTTGTGGGGACTGTGTGTGTATATCCTTTTAGGATGTCTAAGGAAGGCAAGGTCTCAGGCTTCAAGAAGTGTGACCAGTGCTGTCAGAAAATGTCCCTGACAGGCGGTCACACTTCTTGTGTGTATTGCCTGGGGCCTTTGCACCTGCAGGACTCCTGTGCGTTGTGTCATGCCTTTAGCCAGCGAGTCCTGCAGGAAAGGAGGAACAAACTGATCCTCCGAGGTTTGTTGAAACCTGAAGGTTCTCCTCCTAAGCAAGGGCAGGAAAACCTCTTAAGCCACCGAAGGCTCAGGCTTCAGTGTCTAAGCCTCTTCGGTGGCTCCGCCCGTCGGAGCCGATATCGGCCCGCTGGAACCGATGCTTCTTCTGCCAGAGTAGTGGGTTCGGTGCGCCGGCTCCGATACCCTGACTACTGTTGCCTTGTCGGCTCCGCTGGAGCCGACACTTTATCGATGGCTCCGCCCAAGAGATCCCGGTCCCTTCGATACTAAGTATCCACTCGGCCCGGGGTCTCCTCTTTTGTCGGGCGGAGCCATCGGAGCCGATCTTCGAGATCTTCCAGGCTGTCTGACCACGATTTGGAGAGGGTGGTAAGCAGGCTGTTGAAGTCTCAGGCACTGGCCCAAATGCTCCATAGCCCGTCTCAACAGACTTCGCTACAGCCCCAATTCTTGAGATTCCTCCTCCGACTCCACACCAGAGTTGGGCGAGCTTGGGACAGCGACTGTTTCGATGCGGCCGATACATCCTTCTCCGTCATCCTCGGCCCGATCTCCTCCTTGAGACTTTCCTTGGAGGGATCCGTCGCCGGGTTTCCACTGTCGGCTCGAGGGGCTAGTGGCATCGGACCCTTGTCCGACCCCGCCTCCCTCTCTTTGGTAAGCTTCGGCGCCGACATCTGCCTCGAGCCTTCTCTCTCCTTGGAGCCGACCATTCCTGTTTCTTCGAGCGGTGTTCAGGTCTCGGGGAGGAGCCTTTGAGGTGATGAGGAGTGTCCTGGCCTCTGAGCCTGGTCAACGGTCTATCCCTCTAGCTCCTCCTCATCAGTGCCTGCAGAAGCCTCTTGCCAGCCTCTTGCTCTCAGGCCCAGGGATCCATCGCCCCAGGTTTCCCCACTGGGAATTTCCTCCTCTCCGAGGTTTCTCCTGACCCTGCAGGTGAACCCCTCGGAAGAGGGCGTAAGAGGAAACACACAGACTCCCCTGAGTCTACTACATCTGATACCGACTTAGATGAGTCGGAGGGTTCCCACGGTCCCCTCTGAGGATGTCTCATTTTCAGACATCCTTGAGCTCCTCAAACAGAGGGAATTGGCCTCCATTGATCCCTCCGAGGATGAGTCGGTATACCTGGAGGCTTTTGGATCCCGACCCTCCACCTCCTGGGTGTCTCCGCCTTCGACCCACTCATGCAGGTAGTGGCTCGGAAGGGAGGCTCCAGATTCTGTGGAACCTGTCCCAGGAGACCATCCAAATTCATCACGCCCCTTCGGACAAACAGTTCCTGTCCAAAGGTGTCTCTGTGGATGCTATGGTGGTGGCGCCACTAAGAAGGAACTGGCGGATCCTTCAGTACCTGTCCATCCTCCTAATAAGGATTCTAGGACCATGGACAGGTATGGAAAGCGGATGTTTTCTTCAGCGACCTTTGCAATGCGTTAGCTGAATTACCTTTGTCACTTCACCAGGCTTCGAGATATTCTCAAGGAACTGGGGAAGTAGTCCAGGATCCTTCAGCTGCTGGGGCTCAGGAAAGATTGCCTCTCAGCTAGCTATCCTGAATTCGATATCTAACTCCTCCATGCGGCTCATATCTTATGCAGCCGATGCAGGCACAGGTGTTGCTCTTAGGCGCCAAGCCTGGATGCGGCTGTGTAATTTCGCGGACCCCTTTAAGGCGTCCTTCACCAACACCCTTTGGTTCGGCTTTGTTCGGACCTCAGGTGAAGGATACTTTGACCAGATGTGAACAAGGCGGTAAAACTCTTTCTGCCGTTGGAGTCCAGTTTTCCACTCTTCTAGACCATATCCCAAGGGTCAGAAGGGGAAGATGTGGTTCCGTAAAGCCCAAGGAGCTACACGGACACACGTGGTCAGTTTACCCCTAGAGGCAGAGGGGTAACAATAATAGATGCCGCCCTAGAGGCAGGGGGTCCTCAGAACCAGGGCAACAGGAGCCTCTTCCTGAGAAGCCCTTTCAGCATCCCTGAGGTGTTGCCCGACTGTCCACCCTTGGAGGGAAGAACTGTACCCAGTAGCCTGGCAATCCCTATCACAAGACAAGTGGGTACAGTCGATTATATCCGAGGGTTACAAAATCCCTTGAAAGGTTTCCAGACCTCTACAATCCCTTCCAGACATCTCACCCGGTCAAAGGGATTTGGCAAAACAGGAAGTTTAAAACTCCTGGGAAAAGAGCCATCCAAACAGTGCCGGCAGACCAAGTAGGATCCGGCTTCTACTCAAGATTCTTTTGGTCCCCAAAAGGACGGGAGATTGGAGACCAATACTAGACCTAAGCAGACTGAACAAGTCTGTCAAAGGCAAGATTCGGATGGTCACGCTGCAATCCATTCTGCCCTTTCTGGGCAAGGACAACTGGATGTGCTCGATAGACCTTCAGGATCTATCACATAAAGATTCACAGACGCCTCAGAAGGTTTCTCCGCGCTGGGAGCCAGTCATTACCAATTCAGAGCACTGCCCTTTGGCCTCACTTCAGCCCCAGAGTGTTCACCAAATGCATGGCGGTGGTCACAGCTCACCTGAGGCGTCGAGGATTCCAAGTGTTTCCTTATTTGGACTGGCTCCTCTCCGCCACCTCCAGGGATCAGCTTCTTCGGTCCAGAGATTACACCTTACAGCTTTGCAAGAGTCTAGGAATTTCGTGAATTTCAAAAATCCTCTCTGCTGCCTTGCCAATCTATCACCTTTATAGGCAGAGTTAAATACCGTCAAAATGTTAGGCACACTAACAAATCAAAGGATTCTGGGCATCCAGAAAGGTGTTCAGCTTCTTGTAAAAAGCAACAAGGTCAAAGCCAGGTTTGTCTTGAAGGTTCTAGGCCTAATGGCTGCAGCCATTGTTCTTCTTCCACTAGCTCGCTTCCACATGCGCCTCCTGCAGTGGATGTTGTTCACGCAGTGGTCGACCACGATCTGCCCATGAGACACGAGATCTTAGTGACACAGTCTTGCAGGGCTCATCTACGATGGTGGGTATCTTCCCTCTTCTTCAGCAGGGCCGACCATTTGTTCCCCTCCTCCAGTTGCCACAGTCACCACGGATGCCTCTCTGATCGGGTGGGGGCATTATCAGGGCAGGATGGTCCACGGGACGGCAACCCATAGAATACCACCTGCACATAAATGTCCTGGAGATGAGAGCAGTGCTTTTAACGTTGCAAGCCCTCGACGACTTTCTTCCCACAGGGACTATTGCAGTACAGACGGACAACATGTCCGTGGTCTGGTACATCAACAAACAGGGCGGAACCAGGTCCTATCCCTTATGTCGAGAAGCTCTCAGACTTTGGCAATGGGCGATCTCTTCTCAGCGGTTTCTGATAGCAACGCACATCCCGGCAGGTCCAACCTATTGGCGGACAGGCTAAGCAGATCTATTCTGATGCCTCACGAGTGGTCTCTCAATCAGTCTGTAGTGGATCAGATTTTTCTGAAGTGGGGCACCCCTTGTTGCGATCTTTTCGCTACCCTCAAAACAGCAAGTGCCCAGATTACTTCACACTATTTCCTCTTCCAGGCCAACCCTTGAGAGACTCTAACCCAGGATTGGCCTCGGGACTTCTTTATGCTTTTCCTCCTTTCCATTGATTCCACAAGTCATTCAGAAAGCCACCGTTTTGAGAGCCAAATTGATCCTCATTGCTCCATATTGGCCTCGACAAATTTGGTTTCCGTCTCTACATCGTCACCTTCTGGTGCAGCCCTGGCATCTGGACCCAGTTCGGATCTTTTGATCCACCAGTCGGGTCAGCAGCACCCGAGCCATTCATTCTCTCAACCTCACTGCTTGGTTGCTCCACTTCCTTCCTAGCCAGGCTACCAATGATTTCTGACTCAGTCAGAGACATTTTAGTGTCGCTTTTAAAGTCGTCCACTAGAACTGTTTATGCTAGCAAGTGGCGGCGTTTTCTATTTGGGCAAACGCCAGAAATATTGATCCCTTCACCTCCTATACATTCTGTTTTGGATTTCCTGGCGGAGGTTTTTCATTCAGGATCATCATCATCTACAGTCAAAGTACAAATGGCTGCTATTTCCAAATTTCATGTTGGCTTGCAGGACAATAACATCATGTCTCATAGGTTATGCAAAGCCTTTTTGGGAGGAGTTTTTCCTAAAACCGCCTGTGAAACATCCTCCTTCGCAATGGGATCTGAACTTAATGTTGGCATCCCTAATTCTACCTCCTTTCGAACCGTCTGCTATGTGTTCTTTAAAGTTGTTGACATGGAAAACTATATTTTTGCTGGCTGTTACTTCTGCAAGAAGAGTTTCAGAGATTCAGGCCCTCTGTATTCGTTCACCTTATCTGGTGTTTCATAAGGATAGGGTTTCGCTCAGGACTAACCCTTCCTTTCTTCCCAAGGTTGTATCTCAAGCCAATATTAACCAATCTATTGATCTACCAGTTTTCTTTCCTAACTATTCTGACAGAGCTGAACAGAAGCTGCATTTTTTGGATGTTCATCAGCTCAGGTACTACTTACATAGGACTAAACAACTTAGAAAATCAGACCAATTGTTTGTCTCCTATGCAGGAAGCAGGTTGGGTCTTCCAGTATCTAAAGTGACCTTATCTAGATGGTTGACTTCCACCATTTCCTATGTGTACTCTCTAAGGGGCAAACAACTATCTTCTAAGCCAAAAGCTCATTCGACCAGGAGTCTATCCACTTCTGTAGCCTTTCAGGATAGACTTCCCATTGACACTATTTGTGCAGCAGCTACTTGGGCCACGCCTCATACTTTTGTGTCTCATTACAAGTTGGATTTGGCCTCCAGAGATAGGGCCAGTTTTGGTTCCACTGTTCTCAAGAGTCTGTTCCATTGAGCCACCCGGGATACAGGTGCTAGGGACGTGGTCCCATCCAGCAAGAATGAAGGCGAGATTGACAACTTAACATTTAGAAGTTATGTACCTACCATAACGTTCCATGTTAGTTGTCTTCTTCTTGCCCCACCCTCCTTCCCCTGGCCTGGACAGATCTTGGAGAGTTCCTATTAGATTGCTTCCTCTGGAGCATTGTTATGAGGACTTTTTAGGAACCTTGGTTCCTAATTATATTAGGATAAGTCTTTAGCAGGGTTAGTTAGCTGCCAAACGAGATCTGAGGTAGTTCCGCCTTGCATCATGGGATATAGGGTTGCCTCGAGCTGGTAAAAGGAGTTCTCGAGCTAAAGGAGCCGAGGATCGGCTCCGAACCCATCCAGCAAGAAGAAGGCGAGATGAAGACAACTAACATGGAACGTTATGGTAGGTACATAACTTCTAATTTTACTTTGTGGGGCTGGCATGGTGTTAACATTTTTGTTGTTGTTTTGTGTTGGGGGAGAAAGTGACTTTTGAAAGATTGTAAAAATACTGACATTTGCTGCATGTTTGCCTTGTGGAAAGCAGCACTGTTTTCTGCTTGACAGTGGAACAAACTTTTGGGCCCATGGTTGGTCCTTCTTCCAGTCCCAAGTACAATGAAAGTTATGCAGACAGCCTTTACCACCACAGCAGGCTAGCAACTTTGCTCAACCTCAGTTGGGTGACTGCGATGTGGCCACTTGTTATACCTCAGGCCACTCATCTTTTTCCTCAAATCCCTCTGGTGTGGCAACTATAGCAGCTGTGGACCTTAGGTTAGTCATGTTCTCTGTGGCTGTTGGGATCCCGCCATCAGATAAGGGAGAGCCATTCTTGATCCTTGGAGAAGGAACAAGGAAGACTTCCCTGTTTTGTCAGAAATTTGTACCATCTCTAGGGAATCTGCTGCAGCAATAATAACACTCTTCGCCCCTTTTTCTCTGTCAAAAAAAAAATAAAAAAAAGGCAGGAAACTAAGCAAGTATCTACTCCATCCTCAGATTTCCTTGGATAGGAGTAGTTTACCAGGTCTGGCTCAGGATTTAATTCAGGGTTTAACTCTGGCTTCTTGTAAGGTAG